>NC_081406.1:503606545-503816545 GCF_030272615.1 Cryptomeria japonica
CTTCATCGGCTCAAGTGTAGGGACACCTTGAGGGGTGTATTCACTAATTTTGTCTTTTTCATGAGCGAACATCTAGGGGCCTCTAGGGCTGGAAGGATGACCCAACCACCCTCTCCCCAGAAAGCTACAAGTAGGTTATGTTAAACCGAGGATTTTTGTCTCATCTCACAGGAGCCTTATGGTGAGTATCTTGGGGGGGAAACCAGCTATCCCCTTGCACTAAAATTATCGCGATGTTTGGTCAAAATAGGATGGGCCACTACTCTAAAGATGTCTAGTCATGTTCTGAGGCATCTAGTGGCTATACAAGTGGCATTTCACTCAAATTAATGAGGCCTCCTAGTCTACAGAGGTTACGCTCAACAAGATTTTATGCATCACATGGATACTAAAGGAGATTTATGTTGATATAACACATCAATACTAGGTGATAATGGACTTTCATCCAAAACTACAATCTTTTATATAGGGGACCAAAACAAAAATACCGTTTGGTTCGTTCCCTCTCACAAGACGGGAGGAAATCCATCTAAAAGACAATAACATTTTTTCATACACCCAAGGTCCAATGGAAGGAGAGGGGAGAAGATACTTTTGTTGTCACCTTTAGAGTTCTAATCTAAACACAAATGTGTCACAGGAACAAGACACTTCAAGCAAGCTAATTAACCCTCAACAAACAAAGAAAAGGGATCAATGAAAACGTGTGAGTCTAATTAAACTAGGAAATGAAATGCAAAGACACGCACTAAAAATTACCCTTGCAATAAATGATTAGTAGTTTTGATAAGTTACCCCCATCTGCAAGCACACAAGTTAGGTTAATTTTAGAAATCAAAATCAAAATATGAAAGAGGGGCCTTCAACAATACATTTTTCTTCTTTTCAAAACAATGCACCACTTGTTAGTCCAATCAAGAGGGTTAGGCCAAAAACCAAATCTGAGAACCCTAAAATCAAAATCCAAATGAAAACTGAAAAATCAAAAACAAAATTATACCAGTCACAGACGCAGAAACAATGCAGACAAAAAAAGGTCGAACGCGGATGTGAAAAGACAATGATCTTGAACCTACAATGCACAAAACAAAAACAAAAATGCGAAAAGAAACAACCTAGACATGATTTCTTATTAGAGACGTGGAAAGACCAAACACAGGTGTGATAAGAGGAATCTAAACCTACAAACACAAACAAAAACAAAAATGCGGCAGAAGCAAACTCAAACGCGGTTTCAAGGCAAAGACACAGAAATGTGATGTGCAAATACGAAAACAGGAAATCTGAACCTACAAAACAAAAAAAAAACAAAAACATGGAAACAAGGAACACAAATGCAACTTATGAGCATAGACACATAAATATGACACCCAGACATGATCTCAAAGATCTGAACCAACAGAAACACTGACGCAAAAATAGACAACCCAGATGTGAAATAAAAGTGAAGACACAGAAAGAAATGGTGCAAATGCGTATTAATCTAAAATTGTCACTAATCCGACCTATAACTTTAAAAAAAGCTAAAAAACAACTAACAAAAGTTAGAAACAAAGGGACAAGAGTCCCACCAAGCGTGCCAAAATGTATATGATGAAAAATGATGATGATAAACTATTGCAAAAAAATGAAGATCCAACCACAAACAATCCTAGTCCTACAATAAAATATTCACCATACACCAATGAAGATACCTAAGAACATGGAAATCAACAAACTGAACAATAATACCACTCACATGCCAAGTAGGGTTTGATCTCAATGGTCTCCTATTTCCATTGAGCATGTTTGATATATTTGCTCTCAGATTTTGTATATGCACAAGAGCTCAACAAAGAACGGATTATGGTTGTGAAGTCGCTTCATCACAAGAAGTCTTGATAGAGGCATTAGGTAGGGTTGATAATGATGAAAGAATCCTCTTAGATAGAAAATACTTTAGAAAATGGAGGGATAAGATTAAGAGGTGAGAAGATAAATGATCGGCTAGGATTAAAGGGTAGGTAGAAGTAATAATAAATAATGAAGGGGGTAGGTGGAAGAAAATGAAGAGATAAATGACATGTGTCATGAAGAGAAAAAGCTAATGAATTAATTAAATAAACAAATATTCATTTAGTTAATAGAAGAAGTGGGACCAATTAAATAAATAAAATATTTATTTAATTTAGGGAAAATATTTATTTAATGAGGAAAGGGCTAGAAGAGGCTAAATGAATTAATTAAATAAATAAATAATTTATTTAATTAATAGAAGACTTAGGATAAAATAATTAAATAAATTAAGCTAGAACAATTTTAGGTGTCTACACCTCCTATTTAGGGGAAACCTTTACTTTTATATATCTCATCTACTACCTCATCTTTGGGAGCCCTCCTAGCCCAACATGATGAAGAAAGAGAGAGAAATTTATTACATTAGCAACACACGTATAGGGTATGAGCTAAATTACACCTCAATAGAGAATCCATGCTTAGCAGTTATCTTTGCTTCTCAAAATCTTAGGTACTACATGCTTAATCATAAGATAAAGCTCATAGAAAGGATTGATCCCCTAAAGTACGTCCTACACAAAGCAACTCTCATAGGTATATTAGCTAAGTGGGTGTTTATTCTCAATGAGTTTGACATAGAATGTGTCAATAGAAAAGCCATAAAGGGATAGTTGATAGCAGACCACCTCGTAGATGCTCCAGTCCTAACCTATCACCCTATTTTATTAGATTTCTTGGACAAGTCAGCTTTCACATTGACCACATCAACCCTATAGAGGCTCTATTTTAATGGATCATGCACGTACCATGGAGTAGGAGCTAGTATCATATTTATCACACCACAAGGATATGCTATTCCAAAATCCTAAAGATTAAATCTTGCTTATATAAATAATATAGTAGAATATGAAGCTCTTATCAATGGTTGTTGCACAGTATTCCAATATTCATGTTTACGGTGACTCCAAACTTGTGGTCAAATGGGTCAATGATGAGTATCTCACAAAAGATGACAAACTCCTTCTCTACAAGCGAATGGTCGATGAATTCAAAAAGTAATTTGGTAACATTATGTTTGAATAGATTCCAAGGATTCAGAACAAAGGTGTGGATGCAATGGCTACCACAATATCTTTGCTTGATATGACCAATAACACCACACTTTTCATTCTTGGTGGAACAGTTAATGATCCCAACATTCGATATTCCCTAGTCTGAATTTGTGTGTGAAATCGTTGGTCTTGATTCCCCTTGGTACAAATAAATTTACACCTATCTCCATGAATGATACCTTTCCATTGGCTTATCTTGAAACCAAGAAAAAATAATTATCCAGCAACTTGCTAGATATGTTATTGTATCATTGTAAATTGTAACTCATACAATTCACACATCATGATTGCACCCCTACTTTATTGTGTCTTGTCTTTGTTCCCCCTAGGTTTGTTTTGGTCCTCTTTCTCCAACTTTGATGTTGAACCAAGGAAAACTTCAAATGCCAATGATTAGTGTATTTGCCAATGGTTAGTGTATAAATCAAATAAACAAAAATGAAACATCCAATTACATAATAAAAACCATTATACCTTAGCTTTTCCTCTTGTTCCTTCGATTGAGCGAGGTGAAGTGGAAACGTGCCCTTGCTCCACTTGATTTGATTTGCTCCTTTGATGGGGATTTTTGGATTTATCTCCACTATACAACAAGATATGGGTTGGATTCAAATGATGGATATGGAAGAGATGAATTGTGTGAGGTAGAGAATGGGCATTATGGTGGTATGATTGATGATTCTAAGATTCAAATGGGCAGCATGAAATTGCATAAAATATGGATGATTTGTGAAGGGAGGAGACTCCAATTTATATATTGAAGGAGGCACCAAGATTTATTTGCAATTGAGGATTAGGATTGAAATAAAGTGGGAGAGGATTGAGAGGACAAGGTGTGGGATCCAAGAGATATTCCATAAAGGTATTTCTTGTCTCCACACCCTTCAAGGTACATGGGGAAGACTTCCCCAAGTACATTGGGAAGAGAAAAGGAATATAAAATTCCTTGGGGGAAGGGAGGAGGAATAAAAATTCCAAAATAAAAGATGTGTGGGAAGACTGTTGGTATTTTGGTATGGTTTTGTCATTGATGTCAACACCTACTAAAACACTAGCACTTTGGAGATCCAGCAGCATTCACCGGCAAGCAAGTACCTATTGCACAGTTACTAGTATATAGTTCACCAGTAGGATATAATGATCACCGGCACTTGGAATGATATGGAAGACACCTGGTAATGTCAAAGACATCATGTGGACACTTTGTTTTGAAGAATTAATCATTGATATATTCATATTTGCATATTTGCTTTTACCGGCAAATAGGTCCAGGGTTACCTACGGTTACACCGGCAGGTTTATCTTTTCCAGATCAGCATGGCACACTTTGAAGATGATTTATTATTGTTGTAAATGCATTAAGCTGACATGTTTAATCAATTATTGCATCGGATATTATATTATTTGTAAAATGTTTTTATTGTAATATCTTGTAGAGCCGACCTACTAAAATTGGTCTTAGGTTATGGTATAAATGTAAGATCTTATTTGTAAGATCAAATGTGGAATGCGAAAAAGAATAAAGAGAAGGTATATGCGAGATTAAGCAAAGCTATACATGAAGACATCATTTGAAGGTGAAGCCAGGTTTTTGTGGAAGCATATCAGCATTACACTAGTACTGAATCCAACATATGAAGATGTTATTTGGTGCAGTACATTCTTATTGGATTTAACCATCCAACTGTAGTCAGTGTGACTCCCATTTTGTGTTTGAGCAGTGAGCTCTAGGTTGTTGGCCTTTTTGCATGTGCAGACCCCATTTATGTACACTTACTATCCACAGTAGTATCATCTGATTGTGGGTAAGGTTTCCCACCGTGGTTTTTCCCCTTACAGGGTTTCCACATACAAATATTGGTGTTATGTGTTGTGGATGACTTTATGTTTATGTTTCATGCATTAATCTTTACCGATATAGCAATTAACTGTTAACACTGTCTACCGGCATACTTAAATGGTTTACCGGTATTAAGCATTAAGTTGGTTAAGTTGTTTTTGGTTTGAATTATTAGACAACTAATTCACCCCCCCCCCCCCTCTCAGTTGTCTCCGGGACCTAACAAAGACTAAATGAGAAAAGGAATTAAAAATTATTTGGGAAGAGGGGCATGAGAATGTGCAAAGACTTGACATTCCTTGAAAGAGACAAAGCTGGTAGAATTTAAGGTTTGGAAGGTGAAGGGCACAACCCATTTATGGAAAAGTGTTGATTAGGGATGTGCAAATTATTAGGAAGAGTGGTTAGGTGGGTTAATGAGGGCATAGTGTGCAAGTGGGAAAGTTAGCAGGATGTGACATGAGGAGAGATAATGAGTTGATGAATTTAAAATTGAGGAAAATGATAAGCATGATTAAAGAAGAATTAATTAGGTTAGATGATAGGATTAGAAAAGGTGGTTTGTAGGAATCAAATGGCTAGCTTAGTTAATTAAAATTAATTACCTAAATAGAGGTTTAAAAGAAATAATGATTAAAATGGCTTTAGAAGAATAGGGGAAATAATTAATTTTTGATAAATTAGTTATGAAGGCTATAGCGATAAAATTAATTAAATTTGGTGTAATTAATTTTAAGAAAAATAGGACAACCACAATTAAATTAATTAATTATGTGGAAAGGCCTAAACTAATTAAATATTAATTTAATTAATTTTAGATATCTACATTATGCCCCTCTTTTATGCAACAGCAAAATTGGTGGTGGGTAAAAGACGAAGAAAGATGTCCCGGTGTGAAGACACGAGTGTGGTATGCCCCCTCGAGAATTTGATCAAAAAATATACAATTTTTCAAAAAAAATATTAAAAATGAATAAAACGATAAGAAATGATGAGAAAGGTGAAGAAAAAGATGAAGCGAGAAGAAATTCAGAGAGAAGGCAATAAGAGGACAAAAAAAGGGTGACAAAAGGGGAAAGATGGGCCCATATAATCCACACGGGGCCCAAGAAGGGGTCATTGTCACACACACTATTTATCAAGCCCATAGCAATTAGAGAAAAGGAGATCCATGCCAAAGATTCCATGACACAAACACCTAGAGGTACCAGAGGTCACCCGAGTACGGAACATCGATATGTACCCTAGTCCTGACAGTCGTTTTCTAGATTAGCATTATTTCATGTAATTAATGAAGGGGAAAATCTAGCCGGATGCAAACGTCAATCACCAAATAGACATCTACACTCAGGGATCATCTTCTACGGAGACAATCCCCACATGTGTAGATGTCAAAATGCCTACGCAAATGTTGATTGCTAGATTAGGGTTTGTGTTGTGGGTAGGGGATGGGGGGTTACACTGCGGAATGGTGCAAGGGACGCAATTTTGACATCTTCATTGAGGAAACATTATCTCCGCCTAGGTTGAAAAACCAGGAAGAATTAGAAAGTGAAAGGAGGTCAAGGGGCATCAATAAGATTCCCAAGGGATTAGGTGGGCTAGAATGATAGAGGAAAAGGCTAGTGAAATGGTTTGAATTTTTGTAGGAGGATCTCGCTATTTTGGGATCACAGGAGCATTGGCCTTCCACCATGGCATTACAGAGTCGAGCATAGCAATGGGCGGGCACTATTATCATGGAGCAATCTAGATTTTGTGTCAAAGTGGCCTTGAATTCGATACCATACAACCATGATGATAGCATTAGTTGAGCATTGGCACAATGAGACGTGCACATTCCACCTACTAACGAGTGATGCCAGCATCACACTACTTGATGTTTTGTGAATCCTAAAGCTATCAATTTGTGGGGTCATTCTGGAGTACAAAATAGAGGGTAGGGAGTGGTAGCTGCAGAGTGTATGTGACACAAATGGTCTCCTCATGGACCGAATATGGATGGTTCTCGAGCGGGCTATGGAGTTTCATCGACGGATCCCATAACTAGTTTTTTTTCATTTGTTGCCTGATCCAGTGGCAAGATGATGCCTAACCTGAGTGGGCATGGCTTTTCGATAGGACGGTCTCATTGTTTGTACTATATATTATAGGATGGCATCCGCTATGCATGGGTGGCAATGATTTTGGGCCAACTATATCATGATATGCTTATGTGCATATGCAGGGGTTATAAGAACTTCGGGATAGGTGTGATGCTCCTACATATGTGGGCATGGGAGCATATAGCAGTGACTCGGTTGCTCAGGGTATAGGCTCGAAGGAGGCGATATCCTTATGTTGATAGATACAAGGGATTATTGCATTATACTAGGGAAGGAGCTATTTTTATTTTGGCACCACATTTATTATGAGATGATGGACTCTACCTAACGTCCATTCAGAGATTGTGAGTAGTGGAGTCGAGACATTTTTCTTGCTTGGGCTTAGATGTTGTGTTTGTTATTCAAGCACACTATACATATTATTGACTAGTACCTACCACATAGGGTGATGCATCAATTTGGAGTACAATGCAATATAGTGGGGGAGGAGAGGACACATCCCCACATCACCAGAGAGATAGCCATGTGGGGAGATGTTGTCGGGCCCTTTGAGGTTTGACTGAGTTGGTTAGGCACTGAGATAGTTGTGTGGAAGGAGTGGCAGAAATATTATGGATCCCAAGTGTACAGGGGCATATACATCTTGGTGGGAGGTACATTTCCCAATGTGATTGACCATACCAGGGGTAATAAAGGAAGATTGGGTGGGGAGGCGGATGCAGAAGGAGAGGGAACAACGACTGAAGGGGCCAATGTTAGACGACGGGTCCCATGAAGGGGAGGGAGATGATAGGGACAAGGAAAGGTACCAATATAGGTACATGTTCAAGATCCGACATGGCAGGAAAGACAAGCTCCATGGTTCAGGGACCTCTGCCACTAGTGCAACTACAACCAAATCCAATGGATGTATAGGTGTAGGAAGAACAGGGACAAGGACATATTTATCAGACCATTTTGGATCAAGCCATTCCAGAAAGAGACCTAGAGAGAGCCTGAGCATAGATCCTATAGGATGAGGTGTCTATAGAGAGGAGGAGGGCATAGCAAGAGGAGGCCCGAGTAGAGGTTTTTCAGGCCAAGGTGGATAGATTGAGGGTAGAGGGGAATTCCTTGAGGATAGATCTTGATGCTACCATAGCTAAGAGATATAGTTACAAGACTGAGGTGGAGACTACTTCACATATTTTGCAGGCAGGCAGAGAAGGGGCCATGGCACAAGATATGCAGAGGATGGATGATGAGATACAGGCACTTAGGTCTAGGGTATCCTGAGCGAAGGTGGATGTTATCCGATTATAGGGGAGAGGGACCTATCATGACAATCCATATATCTAGGTCAGATGATGACCCTCTTTACAAAGGTTATGGAGGCATGGAGGTCTTAAGAGAGAGCGTTGAGGGAGGCCCAGTACTATCGGGGCCTATATCAAGATGTGGTACTTCTCGATCAATGAGCACCTACATTTGTAGAGAGGACACAGACCCATACATAGACTTTGGGCATGTCAGTAGGGATGAGGGCTCTGAGACCACCACTAGCAAGTCCTTCTAGTGGATGGGCAGACCCAGGTGCAAGTGATAGGGAGAGCACAGGCTACCTCTCATACTTTGTGTGTCATTGTACCATTTTGACCATTTGGGGATTATTCATTGTATTATGGCTAGACATATTATTTTGTGAGATATATATGAGATGAGTTATGATTTTGCGTGGTGATCTATATGATGTAATTTATTGATGGACTGTTATTATGGATATTTGATTATGGACTTCGCTATATTTATGATGATGCATTTATTTATGCCAATTATGATTACAATAAAATATGTTTGTGATGCAGGATGGATGCATGATGGTGATGTATGCCTATTTTTTTGTTATTATTTTGATGAGATTGTATGATATGATTTTGACATGTTGTGGATGTTGGATGGATGTATTGATAATGTCTATTTGATGTGTGTGATTTTGATGCTATAATAATTAGTATGATTAACCTATGATGTATGCAAGATATAATATAGATGGTGTGCATAATGTTGATATGATAGATTTATGTATGATCTATATGTATTTATCATGGATACCTAATGAATGTAATGAGATAAAATGATATGCAATGATTACGACATGTTATCCTCCTTTCAACCTCCTATCTCACAACCAGAATAAAGAACCAACCTTCCCAACAACTAGAATAGTCGTTGCCTTTCAGTCAAAAATTATATATGTAACATGCCAACAATAAGCTATACCACTACCAACAATAAGCTGGTGGTGGATCAAAAAAAAAGGGTATTCAATGGTCCAACCGCTTAAGCCATATTACCAACTGGGTCTTCTGGATCAAAAACTATAATGATATGCACAATGATGTGACTGAAAATGCTTCCTAAAATGAGTTGTAATGACCCCTAATGGATGAAATCAAATTTAAATGATATCTAATAATGATCTTAAAATAAATTAATGCAAATGAACCCTATCTATACATAATATGCAAAAAACTCTAATTTATCATGCAGTTTGCAACTAAATGATAATGAACATCTAAAATATATGAAATGATATAGAGGCAATGCAAAAGCTAATTTTGACATGATATGAAATGATAATGATAGTGCAAGTCAAAATGCAATGGAATGTGGATGGACATTTTTTTGTAATGAGACAACCATAATACAATGAACAGGACTTGGATAGAAGAAGAGGAGAGAGGAATGTGGATGAATAAATTGGAGTCTCCAAGTTGTATGAATGAAAGGAATAAGTGGATGGAAGTGGGGGTTGGATTTCTTATTGTGTAGATGTGGAGAGAAAACCTAGTTTGATATTGCCAGGGATTATCTATACCACTGGTTATAGGAATCAAGATGTTGTGAATATCAAAGGTGTGGACTAGACTCTCAGACAATAGGTATCTCAATACACATAGGTTTGCAAACATCGATGATGGTGTAAGTGTGAAACTGTAGGATCATACAAGAGAAACCATCAAACATGTCATACCATAAAACATGCCCCAATATACACCAACCCAGAACATACCAAGATATAGGATGATAATTGTAGCCCTAGATAGGAGTAGTAATAGGACATAAAAATGCAAATCAGAATGAAAAGATCAATCATGCAAACGACATACATGTGGCCACTGACATCTCTTGCCAAGAGTAGGACTAGGATTGTGATAACATGTCAAAGATGGAAAGGATGCATCCCGATGGGCAAAGGTAATTGACAAGACTATGTTAGGAAATAGAGAAGATGGAGGTGCAAGTGGATGTAGATATGCAATATGATCACTAATATTTGATTAGCACGGTGTGGAGGGGTGTGTGGGTGATGCGCAAGTCAAGAAAAAACTCAGTTTAATGGGAAAAGCTCAAAATATAGGTGAATCTTAATGTGATGGGATAAAATCTCGGTGTATTGTGGTGATCCTTATTCAAGGTTTAGAATATAGCTCATCATCTCAGGGGGAGGGAGCAAGGATGAATGATAAAATGCATGGATATGGGTGAACAACTCGTGTGAAGAGTTCATGCAAAAATAGGAAAGGGGATACGAATATGTATGAATAGAGAATGGGGGCAGCTTAAAACGATTCAGGCGGAAATGAGGAGCGTCCAAATAGATGGTGGATCTGACTTATTTACCTTGACACCTAAAAAAAGGTTTTCACCAAGGTACTTTCCCATAGTGCCACAAAGTGGTTTTCACTGATTGACGAATTGATTTTTCTTTACTTTTTTGCGTTTTCATTTTTTTGTTTTTTTATGATTTTTTCTTTTTTAAAATCTCTTTTTTTATATATTTTTATTATTTTGGAAAACTAGTAATCTCTCAAGACTAGGCATAGAACTTCTTTAGAGGCATGATGTTAATGGGCTCATCCAAAGGATCTTTGTCAAGTGTAGCCAACTGATAGCCTCCTGATCTATACTTTGCAATGATGACATAGGGTCCAAGCCAATTAGGCTCAAATTTGCCTTTCTTTTCACGGTCCTAGTGAATTTTTTAAATTTCTATGAGGACAAGATCGCCTATGTCAAATTATCGGGTCCCAACTTTCTTGTTGTAGCTCAGTCAGAGGCAATTCTAATATACCCGAAGGTGATTTAAGGCCTTGGGACACCTTTCATCTAGCAATTTCAACTCTTGTAACCTGGCCACTCTATATTCTTCATTAGAAAGGATTTTATATCGTGATACTCATAGTGATGGAATCTTGATCTCAAGGGGTAGGATAGCTTCAAAACCAAAGTTTAAGGAGTAAGGTGTGGCTCCTATGGAAGTGTGAATGCTTGTGTGGTAGGCCCAAAGGGTGGGATGGAGTTGCAAATGCCAATCACAACCAACTTCACTAACTATTTTCTTGAGGATCTTGATGAGATTTTTGTTTGAAGCCTCAGCTTGACCATTACCTTGCGGGTAGTATGGGGTCGAGAAGTGGTGTTGGATGGAAAAATTTTGAAATAATTATTTGACATCTTGATTTTTGAAGGGTTTTTCGTTATCTATAATGATAAATTTAGGGATTCCATAGCGGCAGATTGAGTAATTCAAGATAAACTTGGAAATTTATTTTCCATTGGTAAAGGTGAGTGGTATGGCTTCCACCCACTTGGTGAAATATTTAGTGGTGGTTATTATGAACTTATGGCCATTAGATGAGGTGGGATGGATATTTCCTATGAGATAAAGCCCCTACTGAGAGAAGGGCCAAGTGTAATAAAAGGTTGCATATCCTAAGAAGGTGCATGAATCTTGTCACCATGCTTCTGATAAGGGATACATTTCTTTACATAGTGGTAGGCATCCCATTCCATTGTGGGCCAATAGTATCTTATGCGCAAGAGCTTCTTAGAAAAGGTGAGGTTGCTTTAGTGTACTCCGCAGATACCTTTGTGTACTTCACGTAGTGCTTGTTCAACCTCCTCTTTATCTAAACACCTTAGGAGGGTTCCATCAAAGTGCCTTCGAAATAGGGTATCACCAAGGTTAGTGTATCAGGCAGATCAACGGATGAGTGTCTATTGTTGGGATTTGGTGAGGTTAGGGGGAACGATGTTATCTCAAACATAGGTGAAAGTTTCTTGATACCATGGGGAATTAGGATCAACAAGGACACATACCATGTCTAATTTGGGGACATTATATGCTGGTACCAAAAGATGCTCAGCCAAAAATTCACATTTCTCATTGTTTGTGGGCATCTGCAGGAGAGAACCAATTGTAGCCATTGTGTCGGTAACCCTGTTGTTTATCCTGGAAACTTGCTCAAATAGGATGAAAGTGAAATTTTGTTTCAAGTCTTCAACCATGTGGCAATAAGGCAGCAACTTGTCATCCTTGGTTTGATACTCATCATTGACCCATTTTATGACAAGTTGGGAGTCTCCATAGACTTGTAGTTATGTGATATTCCATTGGATAGCCAAACAGAGTCCACTAATAAAAGATTCATACTCCACTATGTTGTTTGTGCATGCAAAGGCTATCTTGCAGTATTTAGGAATGCAAATGCCTTGAGGGGTGATTAATAAGATTCTTGCTCCCGACCCATGTTGTGTGCAGGAACTGTCAAAATATAACTACCATTAGGTGGATTGTGTGACAAACATGATGGAATCATCAGGAAATTCTACTATGAGGGGGTGATCTCCTTGAAGGGGAGCATCATCCAATTGATCAACTATGATTTGTCCTTTTATTTCTTTCCTCTCTACATGCTCACTCTCAAACTCACTCAGTACCATGACCCTTTTAGCAGTGCACCCAATAAGAGCAACCTTAGACAAGAGATACATCAGGGGATCAATTTTTGCTATGAGTTTGGTCTTGTTGTTGAGCATGTAGTGGTGAATATTTTTAGTGATAAAGACCATTTCAATCCATGCTCGTTCTTTGGGAGTATCATTGAGCTCATATCCCACAAGAGTGCGGTTGATGTAATAAATTGCATGTTCCTTACCTTTGTCATCAGTTTGTGCAAGTAATGTCCCTAGAGCCACTATAGTTGAAGAGATGTACAAAAGAAGTGGTTGTCTCAGAATAGTAGGCATCAATAATGAAGGGGAAGCCAACTATTCTTTCAGTTTATCAAAATATTTCTGACATAGGTAGTCCCACTTAAAATCAGTGTCCTTGCATAGGAGATGTGTGAAAGGATGGCACTTGTCTTCATATTGTTCTATAAACTGATGGATGGACTGAAGCTTACCATGTAGACTGTGAAGCTTCCTAAGCATCTTTGGAGGTGGGGGCATTCCCATGATTTCTTTGACTTTGGCTAGATCTACTTTAATTCCTCTGCGAAACACAATGAATCCCAAGAGGTTTTCAAATGTGACCCTGAAGATACACTTCTTATGGTTAAGTCTTAGCTTATACTTCTCTAATCTTTCAAAGTTTGTTTTCAAGATAGGGATGTGTTCTTTACATGTCTTAGATTTTCACAAGAGTTCATCCACATAGTCTTCCATGAAGTCATGTAGGAGATCATGGAAAATGGTTTTCACTTCTCTTTGATAAGTTACACCTATGTTCTTTAACCCAAAGGGCATGACCTGATAACAAAATGTTCCTCAAGGGGTGGTGAATGTTGTCTTGTGTTGATCTTCTTCAACGATATTGATTTGATTGTATCTAGAGAAACCATCCATTAAGGAAAGCATCTTGTGCCCAGCTATTAGATCTACAATAATGTTTATGTTGGGTAGGGGAAATCATCTTTAGGGCATGCTTTGTTGAGGTCCCTGAAGTCTATACAAATCATGATGCCCCTAGTGGGCTTGCCGACAGGTACCATGTTGAAGACCCATTCAAGATAATCAATGGGCCTAATGAATCTGACATCCAGTATCTTGTGTAGTTCTTCTTTGACAAATAGGGCAATATGTGGATGCATCTTGCAAAGTTTATGTTTTATTGGTTTAGCATCTAGTTTGACTGCAAGGTTGTGTACTACCAGTTCTAGATCAAGTCTTGGCGTATTTGCATTAGACCAAGAAAAGCTAATTTGTGTTTCATTGAGTAAGCTTATGAAGTTCTATTTCTTCTGATCTATAAAGGACTTTGCAACAAGCACATTCTTTGGATTGTCATTTGTACCCATATTAACAATGTCAATTTCTTCAACCAGCAATGACAATTTCTTGTGATACAGGGGAACCATGGTAGGAAGGTCAAGTCCCTCATATTATAGCACTTGATCCAGGTTTCACTAGAAGATATGTCTTTTATTTTTTAGTTTCTAAGTTCGAAGGTGGCTCGAAGAGGTTTTCACCAGGGAACTTTTGATTTTTATTTTTATTTTCATTTTTGCAACTAAGGGTGTTGACCCAACTGCCAAAGTATACCTCCCTATTGAGTTGGATTTCATTCAAAGATGTGTGATTCTCAAGGTCTTGGATATTCAGTAATGCCAAGAGGGAATTATCACCAGAAAAAATTTCAAGGGCAAGTGGTCCTCGTTGGTCCCAGTCAATGAGTTTTGGGTGGACGAGTTCAAGTTTTGATGGGTTGGAAGGGGTGATGGGGGTGATGGTTTTAATGTATGCATTGTCAAAGAGGTCATCAAGGTATTCAAAAGGAACTTCTTGAAATTCCTCTTCATCGGAGTCTTTGATTTCAAAAGGAGGTTATGTTGGAGCACCAGTTTTAGTAACCTTAGGCACTGGCAAGTATCCCAAGCCCCTATTGTACTTGTATGAGATTGGTGAGATGGCCACTTTCCTTTCTTGTTCTTGAGGTCGAAGACCATTTCCTTTATAGCCAATCTTGTCTACAATAACAGATGCCTTAGGATACATTTACTTTGGGATGTATGCTAGTGCTTCATCTTCTTCTCAATACAGCCAAGAAGTGACATCATTTTTTAAGCTCTCTTCATCAAGTGAGCCCCACTATCCAAAGGTGGTCTTTTTTCATTTCATGGTGGGCTTCTTTTGGATTTTAATTTCTTTAGCCCTTCTATATGACTTAGGAGAGAGTGGAAGTTGTCCCACAAAAAGTGCATATTGAAGGGTAAACTCTGCACAACCATTGTCAATTATCTTAACCTTGATCTCGGGTTGGGAGGAGCTGGATGCGATGTTGGAAGGATAAGATGGAGGTGATAGAATGGATGTATTGAGTGGTAAATGATAAGTGTGCTTTCCCTTAAGGAGTTTTCAATACTGGAAGGGTTGTGGATCAGTCGGGATTGTGATCACTCTTCCATTGTAAGGGAATTTAATGTTGGGAAAATGGTGTCTCAACCTTGCATTTACATGAGGTTACTATTTATAGTAAGTTTTAGTTTGAGCATGAAATAGTGCAAAATTCTCCTCAAAGCTTCAAAATGGCTAGATAAGTTTGCCTGTAAATTCTCATCTAGATAACAACAACTAGTTTTAAAGATATTAAAGTTTTATTTAAAGGGTGCGATGAAAGGTTCAAATTCAATTTTGAGGAATTTAGAGGCTTAAAAATACCCTAAAAATTGGGCATACCTATTATATCAGGTTATGAGGTGATAGAGCACTTCACGAGCTTTTTGACGCTTCAAATTGTTCGTTAATCGGATACACAGTGCACAAGTTTTGGCCTCCAGAAAATTGAACTCCTCAAATAGGAAATATAAATTGCATCGGACACATAAATGAGTTGTAAAAGGGAGGAACATGTGTTGATGTGTTTTTTGACATGTCATAGGGCATCTAGAATGGAGATAAGGTTGGTTCTACTTTATTGGGTGGTTTTATCCCATGGTTCCATAATATCGTTTGACGGTTTCTTGTATAATATCTCATATATATGAGGTGCGTGAGATAGAGGTTATGTGTAAGAGTCTTATGGATTTTGAGTTTACTCTAAATCTCTGATTAGTGGTACTCTTGTGAAGAGATTCCTCTGCAAGTATATTATAATCTATTATTGATTGTTGAATAATATATTGAGCTGCTTTTGGAGTGTGGGGTTTTAATCCCGAAAGGGCTTTCCCCACATAAATCATTGTGTTGTTGAGTTGTGGTATGCATGATATTATGTTTATTTATGTTAAGTTTTTGTAACTGTTGTAATAATCTATAATTTTTTTGCATTAGCCTCCTCTTAAGATTAGTGTAGGAATTTGTCCTACTACTTAACTTCCTTACAAGTAGTATCAGAGCTTGATCACCTTCGGTTTCAATTGTGAGTTGTTGGGTTTTTTGAACTAATCCAAATTTGAGTGGGAGCTTGTGCAAAAGATACTTTTGATCTTGTTGTGGGAATTTTCAGATGGCAAGTTCATTAGGGAGAATAGAGGTGAAGAAATTTTGCGGAATTAATTTTGAGATGTGGGAGCTAAAAATGGAAAATTTGCTAATAGATCAAGATTTGTGGAATGTTGTTGATGCAAATGTCTCAAGACCTATAGATCCTATTGGGATACTCAGTATGATGATGTTATGGACCGAAAAGCCAAGGGTCTAATCAGATTGTGCTTGGCAGACTCTATTATGATCAATGTCCATGAAGAGAACACTTCAAAGAAGTTGTTGACTAAGCTTGGTGACATGTATCAAGTGAAATCTTTATTGAATCATATTTTATTGAGGAAGAAATTATATTCCTTGAGAATGGAAGAGGGTGGATGAGTTATAGACCATCTAGATGCATTTAATATGCTGGTGGATCAATTGGTATCTACTGGTATTAAGATGGACGAAGAGGAGAAATGTCAGATCTTGCTATGTTTTTTGCTTGATTCATGGGATTCTCTTGTTATGGCTATCGGTTGTAATTTTGTTGTTTTGAAGTTTGAAGATGTGGTAGGTGCCCTACTTGGTGAAGAGATGTTGAGGAAGGTATCCATCAGTTCAAAGGAAGCTTTAAATGTTTGTGGAAGACCTAAGGAAAAAGGCAAGAAGAATGAGAAGTGCAATAAGTCCAAATCTAAAGGGAGATTGAAATATCCTAGAAAGTTCAAAGTCATTTACTAGAATTGCGATAATTCAAGTCACACCTATAAGGACTATAAATAAAATAAAAAAATTTGATTATGATTCTAAGTCTAAGAAGGAAGATGGTGATTCATTCATTGCAACTTTGGCTACTCATGTAGGTAATGATGCATGATTAATTGACTCGGGTGCATCTTTTCATATGATTTATAATAGAGATTGGTTTTTTGAATATTAAGAATTTAATGGAGGTAAGGTGTACTTGGGTGATAATTCACATTTAGATATTGTTGGTTGAGGTTAAATTAGGATCAGATTTCCTGATGGTAGAATAAAAAATATTAGTGGTATGCTACATAACCCTGGATTAAAATGAAATTTGTTATCTATGAGAAAACTGATAGATGTGGGTGTGCAAGTAGTCTTTTCTAATGCAGGATGTAAGATTATTAAGGGTGATATGGTGATTGATAGAGGTGTGAGGTTTGGCACTTTGTATAAGCTAGATTCATACACTATTGAGTGTAATAGAACTTTTGTAAAAAAAGTAAATATGTAGATACTTCATCAAAAGATTTGAGGGTTTCATCTTCAGCGGATGGACATGGGTTTTGGGTACCTAAGGGTGTTCTTTCTTCTGAAGCAAAGTTACCTGTAGAGAAGACTATGTTATGGCACCAGAGACATTTCCACATTATATAAAAGGGTCTAAGGACCTTCAAAAATTAAAACCTTGTTGAAGGTTTGAATGATTCTAATCTTGACTTTGATTTCTGTGAGAATAAATTTTGTGGTGTTTTGCATCTTATTCGTTCTGATGTGTTTGGTCCTATAGATGTTCCTTCCATTGGAAAATCCACATATTATGTTTCATTTATTTGTGATTTTAATAGAAGGACATGGGTATACTTTTTAAAGAGTAAATCTGAAGTTTTTCAATCATTTTAAAGAATTTAAAGCAATGGTTGAGTTGCACACTGGAAAGAAAATTAAATGTTTGAGGATTGATAATGGTGGTAAATTTTTCTCTAATGACTTTGATAGATTCAATAAAGATTGTGGCATTAACAAACAGAAGACAACTCCATATTTTTGAGAGCAAAATGGAATTGTAGAAAGAATGAACATGACACTAATGGAGAAGACTAGGAGTATGCTAAGTGGTGCTGGTCTAGAACAAAAAATTTGTGTTGAACTTGTTGCCACTTCTTACTATCTGATTAGCAGGTCTCCTACATCAACTCTTGTTAATAAAATGCCTATGGAAGCATGGTCAGGTCACAAGCCTTCATTGAAAAATCTTAGTGTTTTTAGTTGTGAGGCATATGCACATGTGCTAAAAGAGAAGTGAATAAAGTTGGAGAATAAGGTTGCAAAATGTATCTTCATTGATTTCATTTATCGTGTGAAAGGATACAAGCTTTGGGACCCTGTTGCACAAAAGGTAATTCATAGTAGAAGTGTTATTTTTAGAGAAATTAAGTCGCCTTATGTTAAAATGTAGCTAGAAAAGACTAAGCAGGAAGATGTGATTCAATTCCCTTCTACGCCTAACAAAGTTGAATCGAGAACACTTGGTAGGAAAGAAGTTGAGGAGAGCTCATCCAACTCTAAATCTTCAGAAGAGGAGGAAGAACCTCCAACTCATCTTGTTCGAAGGTATACAAGACATGGACAACCACCTAAAAGGTATTCACCTGATGATTGGAGATGTATTTTTTCTTTGAATACTAATATGGATGAACCTATATCTATAGAAGAGGCATTGAGTATGAATGATGCAGAATCCTAGAATATTGTTATGGAAGAAGAAATGGGAGCTTTGAAAAATAATAATACATGGGATCTTGTACCATTGCCTGAAGGACGAAATTTTGTTAGTTGTGAATGGATGTTCAAGAAAAAGATTGGTTCATATAGAAGCATTGAGAAGTATAAAGCAATGTTGGTTACAAAAGGCTACTCTCAGGTTGAGGGTGTTGATTATGGTGAGATATTTTCTCCTCTTGCAAAAATGGCATCCATTATGTTTTTACTTTCTATTGTTGCTTCTTATGATTTAGAGATTGAACAAATGGATGTGAAAACTACTTTCCTTCATGGTGATTTAGAGGAAGATATTTATATGACACAGCTAGAGCACTATCTAGTGAAAGGTAAAACTAATTTGGTTTGTAAATTGAAGAAATCTGTGTATGGCCTCAAACATAGTCCTAGGATGCGGTACCAGAAATTTGATACATATGTGTTGATTTGGGGATTTGAATGTTTTAAATCAGATCATTGTGTTTATTATAAATTTTATGGTGATCATTTCCTATACATTACATTATATGTTGATGATATGTTATTCATTGGTGAAGGGAAAGATACGATCTCAGAACTAAAGTCTAAGCTTGTTGCTAAATTTGAAATGAAATATCTTGGTGCAGAAAAACACATTCTTGGGATGGAAATTAGAAGAGATAGAGTGAACATAAAGCTATGGCTATGACAAAGTAAGTATACGAATTCAGTTTTACGGAGGTTCAACATGTAGGATTGTAGACCATTGTATGTTCCTTTTACAATTGGAACAAAACTATATATTTCAATTGTCCTATATCTCCATAAAAGATGGAAAACATGAGCATAGTGTCTTACCAGAGTGCAATTGGAAGTTTTATGTATGCTATGGTCTTGTACTAGACTAGACATTGCCTAAGAAATGGGAGCTATTTATAGGTATATGTCTAATCCTGGTAAACTTCATTGGGATGCAGTCAAAAGGGTCTTTAAATATTTGAAGGGTACCTTAGAGTATTATTTGTGTTATGATAGTAATTTGGTTGGAGACGTGATTTCCCTTGATATTCATGGTTACGTGGATTCAGACTAGGCAAGTGATATTGATAACAAAAGATCCACCGGTCCTTATGTGTTTACTTTATTTGGTGGTGCAATTAGTTGGATGAGTACGTGACAAGCTATAGTTGCTTTATCCACTACAAAAGTAGAGTATATGGCAGTTCCTCATGCTTGTAAAGAAGCCATTTGGCTTGAGAAACTGTGTTCAGATATTGGAATAAAACAAGGTGTCGTGACAGTTTACTATGACAGTCAAAGTGTGATCTGCCTAGCTATGAACCTAACATTTCAAGCCTGAACCAAGCACATTGATGTTTAGTATCATTTTTTCAAATATATGTTTGAAGATAGTAGGGTGAAGCTGGTTAAGGTAGAAACTTTGATAAATGTTGCAAATTCTTTAACTAAGGCTCTAAGTACAGAAAATTTTAGATGGTGTTCAAAGTCTATGGGCCTCATGGCCCCTATCAATTAATTTATTGTGTTGATACTCCTTTTCTCGTGCAAGGTGTTTGACAAGTAGGAGAATTTCAGGAAAATGGTGTCTCAACCTTGAATTTACATGAGGTTACTATTTATTGTAATTTTTTGTTTGAGAATGAAATAGTGTGAAATTCTCTCCAAAGCTTCAGATTATCTAGATAAGGTTGTCAGTAAATTCTCATCACAAAATCATAACTTGTTTTGAAGATATTAAAGTTTATGTTTTTCAAGGGTGCGATGAAAGGTTGAAATTTAATTTTGAGGAATTTAGAGGCTCTGAAACACTCTAAAAAGTGGATTTAACCAGCATAGAGGGTTACAAGGTGATAGATCACTTTACAAGCTCTCTAGCACTTCAAATGGTTCGTCAATCGGACACACGGCTCACAAGTTATGGCCTTCAGAAGTTTGGACTCCTGAAGTAGGAAATATAAATTGCATTGAACACATAAATGAGTCGTAAAAGGGAGGAACATGTGTTGATGTGTTTTTTGACACATCGTAATAGAGATAAGATCGGCTCTACTTTATTGGGTGGTTTTAGCCCATGGTTTTGTAATATCATTTGACGGTTTCTTGTATAGTATATCCTATATATGAGGTGTGTGAGATAGAGGTTGTGTGTAAGAGTCTTATGGCTATTGAGTTACTCTAAATCTCTGATTAGTGGTACTCCTGTGAATAGATTGCTATGTAAGTATATTGTAATCTATTATTGATTGCTAAATAATATATTGAGTTGCTTTTGGAGTGTGGGGTTTTCTCCAAAAAGGGTTTTCTCCACGTAAATCATCATGTTGTTGAGTTGTGGTATGCATGATATTGTGTTTATTTCTATTAAGTTTTTGTAATTGTTGTAATGATCTGTAAATTGTTTTGCTAATCAACTCCTTACATTTAAAGCATTGATGGTAAGTGGATTGAATAGCTTGAATGGAGTGGATCCATGGACGACCAAGGAGGATGTTATAGGGGAGATCAAGGTCTAAGACCTGACATGTAGTTTCCATCGTTGTAGAGCCCACTTGAAGAGGCGATGTTATGATGCCTTTAGAGACCATTTCTACATCATCATCAACTTTAATTGTGATTTGTCGAATGTGTCAACCAAGTCTTTAGAAATACCCAATTGTTTGATCAATTTATATGTGCAAAGATTCAATCCAGGTCCATTGTCTATAAGGACTCTCTTGATTTTATGCTTTTGGACGATGGCCTCAATGTGAAGAGGTTTGTTGTGAGATGGGTCTATAGATGGAGCATCTTTGGATGTGAAAAAAATATGGTGTTGCACAGTGAGCTGGCCAATTAAGGCTTGGAATTGGACAGAGTTGATGTTATTCAAAACATGTGATTCAAGGAGCGCTTTCTCGAGGATCTCTTAATGAGTGAGTGAAGTCTTGATGAGTTCAAGGATAGAGATTTGTGCAAGCATCTTATCAAAGTGATCAAGGATATCCTATTGATGGGTAGATGACATGGAAGTATGCAGAGGAGGAGGAGGAGGAGCTCTTTGAATGGTTACTTTCCCTCTGCATGTGGTGACATTATAGTCATTCTGGTAAAATGAGGTGGAAGGTGAAGCACCTTGAATGACTATCCTATCTTGAGAGGTTTTCCTTGATGACTGTGGTGGTGAAGCACCTTGAATAGTTACCCTAGGTCTACGAGGCATGGATGAGGAGTCAGCTCCTTGGATTGTAATGGTATTGGCATAGGTCTCAGCGGGTTCTATGCGACCTACCAAGGAGTCAAAGTCGGTAATGTCATTGGTGTAGTTGTAGTGGACTTCCTAAGATGATGAGCTTTTATCCTTACCATGTTTAGGGAAGGGATCCTGATACATCTTAATTTAGTCATTTGAATTACCAAGCTTAGTGGTTGCAACCTCAACATCACCTTTGTCAATTAAGTCTTGAATGTAATTCTTGAGTTTCATACACTTGTGTGTATCATGGCCTTGGATACGATGGTAGTCACAATATTTATTCATTATACCATCTCTGTTTTGGTGGATTTGCATCAAATGGACAAGACATTGGAAAGACAACAACGCCAGCCTTGACAAGCTTTTGGAAGATAACCTCTATAGGTTCAGCAAGCAGGGTGTACTCACGTTAGGATTAAGTGTTGGAATGGGTAGGTTGACCTTGGATGGAGACATTATTGTGAGGTTGGGATTGATTGTGGGAATCAGATTGGTTGTTGAACTGAGTATTGGTGGTGGTGGGTTTGATAGGGATGGTAATAGTTTGGACACGCTTGGTGTCAATGACTCCATCATTGACAACATTTTTATTTTTGGACCAAAACCTAGGCTTGTCATTAGACGAAGAGGGACCTTGCAAATTTTGTTGATATTGTTTGAGAGTACCTTCCTCGAGGTGGACTCTTTCTAATGTTATACCCTTCTTGGTAACTTTTTCAAAGGAATCAAGGCACTTATAAGTCAAAGGATGGGACATTTTTGGCACTAGGTTCCGTAGAAATAACTTGATTTGGTAAGAGTCTGGTATGTCCCAAGGGAATTTTTTGATGAGGTGTTGCCATCTTTGCAAAAAGTTGACAAAAGTCTCTCTAGGCCTCTACTTTGTGTTGCATAGGTCCATCATAGAGGCATCATTTTCAATGTTATATTCATAATGGGACACAAACTTCTCTATAAGTTCTAGTAATGATTTTATGGATCCATGAGGAAAGGCCAAAAATCAATCGAGGGTGGGTCCACTAAGACTCTTGGGAAAAAGTTAACGTAAGTAGACATCACTATAGGAGACCTCTTGATAGGCTATGTAGAATTCTCGGATGTGGTCTCTAGGGTCTCCTTTGCCTTTGTATTTTTTGAACTTAGGCATTTTAAAACTAGGGGGGTAGGTAGATACTGAAAGAGAAGGATCATAGGGACAAAGACAAATTTCTTCAAATGTGTATGGTTTCTTATGAGTCTCATCCTTAAGGTTTTTGATAAGATCCTCCATGTCCTGGATTTCTTTCATGAGGTCGGGTTGTTGATTATGGACATTAGGGATGTAGTGACCTGAATTGGACCCTAGAATTTGAGCGCATATGGACGACATACCACCACCAATATATTATTGATAAACGGAAACAAAAATTTGCAAAGTGATTGGAGGACACGTACTAATAGGAGGTAAGCTAGTGTTAATGTAGTTGTCCAAATTGTGAAGAGGTGTGGATGACCTAGGAGGTTGGGAGATTGGCAGATTAGAAGTTCTTGGGGGTATAGAAATTGGGGTAGTGAGGTTGCAAGTGTAGAAGTAGCAAGTGGTCGACGAAGAATGGTATTGAGAATAGGGCAGTTTACAAGGTCACCCTCTACGGTAGTATCAAGGATGGATCAGTCAAAGTTAGGGATTAATCATGCCCCTTGACTAATAAACTAAGCCACAAGCCCATTAGGGTCAACCTTAAATATTTTTTCTATCATTTCTTGATTGTAAGGATCATCAACATGGGGAGTGCTCAGGTTGGTCAAAAAATTGTTCCTCTTGTTGGAAATCATGATCAACAAGGAGACTAGATTTGGGCATCTCACTGCCTTCGGTAGCCATCTTCATTTTTTGGGAGCAGGTCAAGACCATACATGGGTAAGAAAAGTGATACCAATCCTAGGTTTTGACAAGCCTAGGTTTTGGTAAGAAAAGTCTAAAAAAAAAATTTGATACGAATATGACAAGAATGGATTTTTTGGACTTGGTAAGAAAAGTGATGAGAAGGACTTAGCAAATTTGGATTTGGTTTGATTTGGATTTGGATTGAATTTGATTGGATAGACCTTGGATTGGGACAATATTGGTTTGGATGATATCTTAGCCCTTGGATTAGGAAATAGATGAGGTGTAGGGGTCAATGATGTGGGCCACAAAGAAAGGTAACAACCAAACTACGCTAAACTCAGACCTTGGATTAAGATCAAGCCTTCTCTTACTTAGGATAGACTTCATTCCTAAGCAAAATAGGGAAAGTGATTAAGGGTTTTGATCAACCCAAATGATTAGGATCAATTAAACAATATACTTGAGATAGATCCTTTCTCAAGCAAAAGGTTTTGACAAATGATAAAAGCTCTAAATCAAACTTTGCAAAGTGTTGACCTTGGATTGGGAGGTTGATTGATTTGATTGATTGAAATTGGATTAAGGTTGTTGATAGGATTAATGTGCTAAGTCGTCAAAGATGAAAATGGTAATGATTATGGAAGAAAGTGGATTGAAGAAAGAGAAATGAAATGAAGGCTACCTTAGATGGGAAATGACTCGATAAGTGATTTCTAGGAAAGGAAAATGGGATGATGGTATGCGACCACTCCTATTAAGGGATTGGGATAATCATAATCTTTTATGGAAAGCACGTGATCTCAAAGGTTATTCATCAAACCCATTCCCATAACCGTGTAGATAATCGTGAAAATAATGTAGGAAGGTACGATGTTTCAACAAGAGTTTGCAGTAAAAGAACTTACGACGTTTGAGGATTTGTTTATAATTCTTCTTCTTGACTTGGCGGTGAATGGATTTCTGGGGATGTTAAATTTTTAGGTTTATGGTGCATTAGTGGAAGGTGGATTTTGATTGTTTTTGTCTTGGCAAAAAAATAAACAATGAAAACATGTTGGCCAAGGTAATGCTTGAAACAAGCATGAAAATGGGGGGGCCTAAATTAGCCCAATGTAACAAATTTACTAGTATAAACATTGAAGACACTCAAAAGACATACAACCTAGGCTAGAAAGTGGATTCTAGCTATTGATTCCCACCTGAATTTCTCCTATATACCCAGACAAAGCAAATAGATAGAGATATTGTAGCATTGGCTCCCCTCCATGGCACTCACTTCTCGGGCATACCAAAATCTCTTACCCCAAATATCCAGAGATCTAATGAACATGGGACATCTATATGTACTCCGAATGATACGTGTGGCATCACTTTGGAGGTTTGACCTCTTGCATCAATAAGCAAATGGGATTTTGGTAATTAAAACAAGGTGTATAGTAATGTTCTGAGGGATCCCAGTCCAATGATAGATTCTCGAAGAAAGCCACTTAAGGATTTAATTGAACTTATTGGTGCAGAGAAGGCCTCCACATATGACGAATTCACTCAACACTCCAACCACCTGACCAGCAGATTTATATAGCGGCTTGAAAAACACCGCTCAATATCCCACCAGGAGAGACAATATCCCTAACGTACCTCGATTTTGAAACACTCCCTTGGGGTTATGAGGTCCCCAAGAGGCACTTCTCTACTCAAAATAAAAAAAGCAAGTGTTGTTAATCACCTTTCTCTTACACCCAAGGTCCACGGAGGCAAGGAGAGAGGATACTCGATGTAATGAGGGGTCCATCCTACACAAGTGCAAGCGCACAAGCACAAAATACATGTTCTTTTTAATTACAAGAAATATGTGTTTTCTATTCATGAAAAAAAAAGCTATACTAGTGGGAAAAGGATTAAAATCTTTGACAAAAATCCTACAAAAGATGATTAGTAGTCTGATTCTAAGTCTTGGACATACAAAAAAAGCTGCAAAAACAAAACAAAGTTAGCAAAATCCCAAACAAAAATGCTTACAACATAGACACCGAAGTGTAGGCACAGTTGCCAACATCTACGCAGACACTAATCTAGGTCCTGCATGGAAAATTAGTCTGCAGATTCAAAAATCTAAAATTTGAAAATGAGTGGGAATTCTATCTGAGTAGGGACACCAATGTAGCCCAGTGAAGAATTTGATTCAGCTTTCACATAGAAATAGTTATCTTCAAAAATTAAAAATTCAAATACTATCAATAGGCAGGAAAGAAGAAAGGTTGAGATGTCGATCTGTAGTGCAGACGTCGACATCTATGCAGATGCAGCAGTACCCAAAAAAAGATTAGCTAAACAAACCAAAAATAAAAAGATTTTTTATAAAAAGACCTTAATACTAGCTAACTAAAATCAAACAAAACAAAATGTAATTGTTTTGGATTTCTAGATTAATATATGGATTTTTTCTTTGTATTTTGAAAATTTAATCTAAAAAGTGAGAAAAAATGTCAAGAATAAGAGTTATAGCGAAGACACCATTTAGAAAAGTGGAGATGTTGAAACCGCAGTGTAGGCACCATTCCATAGAGTGAAGATGCCAATTGGCAAAACTTGCACAAAAAGAGTTAGGCGGGAAGAAATTTTTCAAACGGAGACATCATTTTGTCCTTGCAGAGACACCGAAACAAAAGTAGAGATGTCAAACTACAGCCCGAGATGTTGATGTGCTATTCTCTGAGAAAATTGCTTAAGACACAAAAAATGTTAAATGCAAGGGACTTGGGGTCCCACCGGGTATGACAAAATGAACCAAGGGAAAACTTGAAATGCTAATGGCTAGTGTATAGATCAAATAAACACAAATGAAACATAAAAATACACAATAAAAACCATTATACCTTAGCTTCTCCTCTTGTTTCTCTGATTGAGCGTGGTGAAGTAGAAACGCGTCCTTGCTCCACTTGATTTGATTTCCTCCTTTGATGGGGATTTGTGGATTCCTCTCCACTGCACAACAAAATATGGGTTGGATTCAAATGATGGATATGGAAGAGATGGATTGTGTGAGGTAGCAAATGGGCATTATGATGGTATGATTGATGACTATAAGACACAAATGGGCAGCATGAAATTGCATAAAAGATGGATGATTTTTGAAAGGAGGATACTCCAATTTATAGACTGGAGGAGGCCAAAATAGAGGGTCAAGATCGATTTACAATGGAGGGCCAGGATTGAAAGAAAGAGGGAGAGGATTGAGAGGACAAGGTGTGGGATCCAAGAGATATGTCATAAAGACATTTATTGTCTCCACACCCCTCAAGATACATGAGGAAGAGTTCCCCAAGTACATTGGGAAGAGAAAATGAATTTGAAATTTCTTAGGGGAAGGGAGGAGGAATTAAAAATTTCAAAATAAGAGATGTGTGGGAAGACTAAATGAGAAAAGGAATTAAAAATTTATTGGGAAGAGGAGCATGGGAATGTGCAAAGAATTGGCATTCCTTAGAAGAGACAAAGTTGGTATAATTTAAGGTTTGGAAGGTGAAGGGGACAAGCCATTTATGGAAAAGAGTTGACCCATCCCTAATCAGTGATTAGGGATATGAAAATGATTGGGAAGATTGATTAGGTGGGTTAATGAGGGTTTAGAGTGCAAGAATGTGTGTGTGATTAGGGTTTTTCATGTCCACGTGTTTTTCATGCCATTACATTCAACATTTATGATTACATTCAAAGAGCATTGCATCATCATCAACATTTACAGATTTGAGGTATATCTCCCTGACATTTATTTTAGTATTTGTATTATTTCATTCAAGGTTAATTCCTAAATCAAAGTTTGACTTAAGCAAACCCCAATCCTCGGCATCTTTCCCTTTCTTTCTAGCTACAGGAAATAGGTGCAAGAGTTATACTCAAGAATTCTGTCAGTGTTGACAATGATGAATAGGTTCTACTTTTAACGACAGAAAATTCGGAGGACTAGGGCAGATCTGTGCTACTTGGTCCCAAAAAACTAGGTCGAACTTATGGGAACAGGTTTTAAACATCTTATTTTTTCTAGATCTCAGTTGGTGGATCTATGGTACATTTGTAGCTTATTGTTTCTACTAGTTTACCTCAATTATCCTTCATTTTTCCCTAATTTCATAGTTACATTACAAATTCTACTAAGAAAGAGGATAATCAACCCATAACAATTGAATCTAATGAGAATCTTAGTCTCTTTCCTCACTTGGATTGAGCCTAGATCTATTAGGTTCAATCCTTTTTCAATGTAGTGGTGTTAATTGGGTTATTTGGTGGTTTTACTTGGTGAAACCCTAATTCCTAATTTTCCTCCATTACATTTTGGTGAGCCCAAATTATTTCATTCTTAATTATGATTTGTCTTCTTAGATCTGATTTGTAGGCATTTGACTTGTCTCATATCATATTTTTGAGTAATTGCATGAATTTAGTGGTTAATTTCATACACCCTAATTTATTTTGTTAGATTTTACTTGTGGGTTGCATAATTTTTCACTTGTATTTTCAGATCTGATTTTAGGCATTCATAATGGAATTTAATAAATCTTATTTTTATGTTATTTCAAATATGATCACATTGCTTTTTAGTTACATTTATCACAATCATGTGTTGGATAATGGCTTCTTTCATTTTACATTACTTCTTTTCATTCATAGTACTCTTGCATATTGCATTTTTAGGGTTTCAAAGATATTCCCTACTTTCAAATCATATCTCAAATCTTTTATCCATGTTATATGTTGTTTCATAATGACGTTTTTAAGAACATTCATTATGTGTAGATCAAATGAAGGCTTTTGTAGACAATGATAATCCTAGAGATGACATTGACAAATATAACACTTTTACCTCTCCTTGAGTAACTAATGTGAATGAATAAAGAGTCAATACTCCTATAAATGATCTCTCTAATGAAGAGGAAGCATTGAAGAGCAACATGACACCATCCTCTTCTCATAGGCATATTCTAGTGCAAGGGGGTCAAGATCAAAATTTTGGTTTATCAATCCCTTTAGATCCTCCTTTTTCTCCTAGAACTTATCTTTGTCATCAAAATATTTGTAGGGAAGATGATGTTATGTATTTTATTTGTGAAATGGCTCCTCATATAACATTAATCAAATATGAAGCCTTAGATGATAAGGACCTTCCTTCTCAACCTATCAAAGAGGGAATGAATAATGATGATAGAAAGGAGAAATTACCTACAAAAGATATCCCTTCTTCATCTAATTCTCCCTTTGATCCTTTCATGTGCTCTTACACTAAAAATTTTAAATAAATTCATCATAATAGTACTTCCTCTTTTCTATTAAAAAACTTCTATAGGAGTGGTTATAACATAATCTCCAAACAAGGTTAAATAGTGGACAAGGACTTAGAAAATATGAACAAGGAATTGAAGTCCCTATAAATCCTTTTTCACAAGATAGTATAGAAGGTATAGGACATCCTCATCATCCACCTATGGATGATCTCCTTAGGGTGCAAATTTTTAAGGAGTATCTTGTAAGACATAGAAATTATCATCCATCTAAAGGTGCTTCTTCATCAAATAATCCTTTTTGCTCATATCATCAAACACACAACCATCATGTCAATGATTGTTCTATTTTTCAAAAGGGAACACAAAAAATCATTGATAATGGAACTATAAAAATCATACAAGATAATCCTCCTCCTATATATCCTTGTCTTACATCTCAAGAGACAATACCTACTCATATTGATGATCAAGAGAAATTAGCTACAAGAATCTTTTGGAGATTGAAGTATGATAAAAATGTTGCTTTTCCTTTTATTAAACTTAATCACAATTATAAGAATAGGGAAGGCAATGATTATTCTCTTTTTATCGTGGTTATTCTCATTCTCTTGGATATTGTTAGACCTTTAAATCATTTTTTCAAGACCAATATGATCGAGCTTGCATAGGTATTACAACCAGTCTTGCACTTTTTCTTGGTGAAGAGGTAGTGTCTTAGCACTCCATTCACCCTATCATGTTTTTCCTCACCCTATGGCACTAGTAGTTAACTTAATTTGGGGCTCTTTGTCATGAGTGATAATTCTTTTTCAAAAAAAATTATTTTGGGGTAGCAACATGGCTTTTTCTTGTCTCCTCGCGTGGGGGGTAAGGATAATATTTTTAGTTCTCTCTATCCTTTCTGAAGATTACCTCTTCTTTAGGGTTGCATTTTTCATATCTCAATGTCTTTTCTTGCATTAAATATTACTTCATGTGATTACATGTGTGTTCCTTGTTTAGCACCTTTTCTTTTCTTGAAGTGGTGCATTTTCTTATGTATTATCTCTCTTTGGAGGCTGTCTAATCCTTCTCATTGTCCCTATTCTAGGGGGCATTTATTTCTCCTGTCCTTTTTAAGGATCCACTTTTTCTTTGTTGAGTGGTGTCTTCCTACGATACAATGTCATTCCTTATGTGAAGTTGTTTGTTTGCTCAAGGATTCTCTCTTATGCAAGAGGTGTGTATCCTTGTTTGCAACCTCTTCTACATTTGGCAATACATATCTATTATAAACAAACCATTCACTTTGGGTAAAAAATGTGTCATCCTTCATCAAGAATCCCTTTTACCTAGCAATAGGGAGCAAGTATGAATTCTTGTTCTCCTTCCTTTCCTTTGGGCCAATGATGTTATTTTTGTTATAAAATATCCTCTTAGAGGTAGATGTCTTCGAGAAAATATCTCTTCTCCTCCAAAGGATTCCCTTTACACTTGTTGCATGATATCTCATTTTCAACTATCTTATCCTTGCTTCTAAGAGTAATTCCTCTTTAGCTTGGATTTACAAACATTGTTTCGTAAAATGATATCTCCTTAGTGTTGAAGGTGTGTATCCTTGTTTCTAGCTTCCTTAAGACATCAACATAGGACTATGTTGACATCTTAAGGGGGGTATTTCATATTGCCCTCTTTGTACTATATTTTGCATCTCTTATATGGGGTGTTCAAACTCGAAACCAAAGAAAACAAAGTCTTATATGGCATTCTTCATGCCCAAAACCAAGCACAACATTTTTAGATATGTCTTATATGAGGTACACATTCTTGAAACTAGAAGAAACAAAGTGTTATACAAGATGTTCCCAAAACCAAGCATATATTTGTCTTATACAAGGTACACATTCTTGAAACCAGACAAATAAAAGTCTTATATGAGATGTTCCCAGAACCAAACACATTTGCATTTTCATTTCATGTCTTATATAGGTTTTTCCATGCTTTTAACCGAACAAAACAAAGTCTTATACGAGATGTTTAATTCCTAAAACCAGACACCAGCATATGTAGTAGGATGAGTGGAACTAGCAAAACACTGGTAGACTATTCCAACTCTCCTCCTCAATATGGATCACCTAGCATAAAATAGCTTTCTATCATGTGGCATTCATGTCCTCTCTCTTTTCTCTTCCCCATGATCCCATAGCTTTTCTATTTGTGGATCATGGTTCATCATTTGATGCATGCTCTTGCACTTTTTATGTGATCGCTTGTGTTCTTGTGATAGCATTCCAGGATTGATATTAGTGGTTGAGACATTTTGATAATCAAGGTCTCTTCTACTAGTCGACTTAGAGTCTTTTTGTCTTTTGTGTTTTGTGTCTTTTGTCTTTGGTTGTCTTTTGTCTTTGTTTGTCTTTGTTTGTCTTTATCTTGTTGTGTGTGCCCTTACATATGATTGTGTGAGTTAATATCCTAAGGTTGGGGGCTTGGTTCTTCAAAATTAGTGATGTCTTATCTCCTTGTGATCTAACTCCTAATTGCTCCTCTATCTCATCTTTCTACTTTACCGCAAGTATTTGTATAGGCTCATACTCCCGTTAAAGTGGGGGCTAAATGTAGTGTCACAAATTGTCATTGGTCCAATTTACATTTCATGTTTGCAGTCTTACTTTAGTGTGCCCTATTTCCATCCTCACTCTAGGTCCAATTTAACCCTATTCTCTAACTTTGAAGTCATAAACACCCTTTAGTGGGTCCCATCATGGAATCTCCTCCCTCTTTCTCTTTTTTTTAATCCTATTTGTAGAAGGATCATGGTGTGGGATTCCCTAGTCCCAAAAATCCTCGATACCTCTCAAATGGGTCCCAATTTGAAATGGGGCAGGTTCCATATCTCCCCAATGACATTTGATCCTCAAGGCTACACATGAGCATTGGAGGTCAGCCTAATTGGTAATTTACCAAGGGAACCCTATATAAAGACATATCAATCCATTTTGATCTAAGAAGCAATCCATGAGCTACCTAAATTATTTGTGCATCCGTGAAGCATTCATCATCAAGAATCATCAGAGATTCAAGGTTGCATATTCATCATTCAAGCATTGTGGAGCACAGTTACATCAATTTGCATGCAAGCATGTGTGTGATTAGTTTTTTTCATGTCCATGTGTTTGTCATGCCATTACATTCAACATTTGTGATTACATTCAAAGATCATTGCATCATCGTCAACAATTGCAGATCTGAGGTATAGCTCCCTACCATTTATTTCAGTAAATTTGCATTATTTCATTCAAGGTTAATTCCTAAATTGGGGTTTCACTTAGGTAAATCCATATCCCCAACCTCTTTCCCTTTCTTTTTGTGTGCAAGAAATAAGTGTAGGAGTTGTACTAAGGAAATTCTAGCAATGTCGACAATGACGAATAGGTTCATCTTTCGATGGTGGAAAAATCGGAGGACCAAGATAGATATGTGTTATCTAGTCCTGAAAAATTATGCCGAATTCTACAAACAAATTTTAAACATCTTATTTTTCCCATATTGTTGTTGGTGGCTCCATGGGACATCTTTAGCTTACTGTTTCTACTATTTTACCTCAATTATCCCTCATTTTGTCCTAATTTCATAGTTACATTACAAATTCCACTAAGAGGATAATCAACCCCAACCAATTGAATCTAATCATAATCTCAATCTCTTTCCTCACTTGGATTGAGCCTAGATCTATTAGGTTCAACCTTCTTTCAATTTAATGGTGTTAATTGGGTTATTTAGTGGATTTACTTGGTGAAACCCTAATTCCTAATTTTCCTCTGTTACACAAGTATCATGGAGCGAAGTTACATCAATCTCCATGCAAGCATATGTGTCTCATTACGTTTTTTCATGTCCATGTGTTTTTCATGCTATTACATCCAAAAAAAATTATTATGTATCTAAAGAGCATTGCATTATCAAACTTTCTATCAACTATTGCAGATGTGAGGTATATTTCCTAGCATTTACTTTATTATTTACATTATTCAATTCAAGGTAAATTCTTAAACCATGGTTTGACCCAAGGCAAACCCCTATCCACAACCCTTTTTCCTCTCTTTATGTGTGGAGGGAATTGAATCAAGAGGTGTACTCAGAGATTTCGATAGAGTTGACAATGACGTACAGATTCAGATTTTGACAAAGCGAAAAGCGGAGGACTAAGGCAAATTCTAACTACCTGGTCCTGAAAAATAAGCCCAAACTTTTAGGAACAGTGTAATGCCCGCCAAAAATACCCCAGAGAGATATAGCTAAAAACACGCTTATTTTATTTTATTTTTTTTAAACAATACAACACATAAAATCACTTAAGAAATGCAGCAAGCACACAACAACATTTAAGTGTTATGAACATAGAATAATTCACTCAATCTATTCAAACAATTACGCAAGTGGAATACAATAAATCATTATCTCAACAACATTACTTAATCTACCTACATAAGAAATAATCATTTACTTTCTTCCAGTTAAATACCTCATAATCTTAATCATTATACACACATAGGTGCAACATAGAAATACCTAACACTCATGATATGCAACCTTCTTAATCTTTCATTTAATATGAGATTCTATCTTTCTATGCACCACTATTTCCTTTTTCACTTAGATTCATTTTATACACCAAGTCCAAATGTTCCTATTACCATTAACCAACCTTTGACTATTAACATCACCATTCACATACCAAGATTAACCCTTACATTGCATTAGCACCATTTCCATTTACAATTAACTCCTACATAGTCACTTCTAATTCTATGCTCATGGCGTACTTATTACTTCATCATGACTCCTAAAGCACATAAAGCATTACTCACAAAGTCTCCTTAAACATTTAATCCATAGCTCGTTTAGTACTCATAAAATCTCTTACACTATATCAACTAACCAACAATCATCTCATTACAAATTAAGTAACTACATGAATTCATCTCAACACAAACTATGATACAATATCCTAATTCCATAACCACTAATAGCACCACCAAATGGAGATATAATTCTTAAACTATAACACATGATACAATCTAATCCTTTCCTAAAAGACAAGAACTCATTTAATCGTCTTCCATACACTTACTAGTAATTTCCATTAATAAGATTAGTAATTCATTCATTAAGAACATCCATACAATATTTTCATAAGGAACATTCAACTACATCCCAAGCATTATAAGATTTTCAATCCTACCATTAGATCACTAACTACGAAGTATGATGATATAATTTCAAATTCTTTAATCACAACTCATAAACATGTCCTAAGATATCTTCCAAAATTACTCAAACTCATACATCCTGTCAAGACATAACATTTCTTCTACTTAAATCATTAGTTAAAGACACCATTTCAAATCTAATACCATTATCATAACATTTACCCGATTTACTTTTAACATGGCTCATCAAGAATACAAAATACATCATTTCGTTTTAAACAACAATACTTATCCACATCTCATGCATCCATTTCATTTAATATAAATATGTTACAATACAACTCAAGGTTCATCATTACAATCACATACCATAACCAAAATCTATTACTATAACTAGAACAACATAATCATTTCTCATAAACATGATCTCTTTTACAACCATTACATAAGAATTTCATTACATAAGTCACATCATCATTTACATTCTTGTTGTAATTATTATCCATGAATAATCTAAAGAAGCATCCTCATCCACGCAAGAAGAATCCAAAGACAGGAACATCCCAATGGTTTAAAAGCACCAACCACCCGACCATGTGGAACCAAAGGAACCACCCCCCATGTTGGGAGATGACACAAGGTCCCAACACACACTCTACATCTAGGCTAACACTCAAAACCAAAGAGACTAACCAACAAGGACTCTCAAGCAAGAACTCACACAGAGCCACAAGAATAAACTCCCAGAGGCGTAAAACTCAATAGGACATAAATGCATCCAATAAGCATAATCATAAATCATAAAGGGGGAACACATGTAGGAGTGGAGTGTCATGACATGTAATCCTCATAACATAATAACACAAGGCACTAGCCTGATGGACATGTGGAGCCATCTCAACCTATGAGAGACCAAGGGAGATTAGCTTACCATCTTCACGGCCTTCTCATGCTTATCCTAAAACATCCTCCCTAGGACATAAGTCATGAGGCTCAAAACTGTTCATTATCTTGTTTAAGTGAGTTATAATTTTCCATCCCAATTAATTCATTATCAATGTTATCACTTGTTTACAAATCATGGAAAACTCCAATGTGCCCTGGTGGTCTAGACTTCATACATCCTTACAAGGAACCTCATGCCAGCCTATCTCTCGTGACCCCGGTCATCACAAAGAAGCCCACTCCTCCTAACATGGCCCAACAACACATCACAAGAGGCTCTACCAACATAAATACATTAAAATAATACTCAATACAGCCAATAACTTCCACACATACTCTCACAACATATGCAAGGCTACAACAACATCAATATAACAAAATGAGCCTCTTGGCTAGCAATAAACAAAGGCATATCAAGCCATTAAATTTGCTACCATTAATGAAAGTAAAACCACAGCAAGGCCAACTCACTTGCTGCCCCAAAACAACAACACTTCCAACTCACCAACCATAGCACATCAATATGGATGAAAGCACAATTCTTTCCCCAATAACATAGGAAGGTAAATATGCTTGAAACCAACAAAATACATCAAATAAAATCAGATATAAAACTATAAATCATCAACACCCTCAACAATGCCTCTGGTACAAGAATTAATCTGGAAAGTGCCACACAACCAAGCAACTAGCAAATGAAGGCCTATTTATCAAAAATTAAAAAACAAAACAAAACAAAACCAAGCAAAACCATGCTCCAATCAAAATATTTCAAAAATATTATATTCCATACCTACCTTCCCAAAGTTCAAGAAAATAAAATATATTTTCTACCTACCATAAACTTCCAGCCAATCAATTCCAAGGGTAGGTAAAATAAATTAAACCATTGACCTGGGGTGAAAATAACTTTTAAATAAAAGAATACAAATTACCCCCCCCCCCCCCTTCCCCCACCCCCCTTTTAATTAATTAATGGGTAAAATAATATTACCCAATAAATAAAATTCACTTCAACATTAAATAAATAATAAACACTTGAAGGTCAATATTAAATCAAAACTCTATGCACGACACAGACTCAGAAAGACACAAAAGGCTTTCAGTAAACCCAGAAATACAAATATTTCCCACAAACTATAGAATAAAACCTTACAACAAATTTATGCCTTCGTATATTTCCTTCCTCACTATACAAATTTTAGATTCATTTCCCCAAGCTCACACATTCAATCTACAGACACGGAGCATACAAAAAAACTGTAAAATAAAATATAAAAAGGTAGAATACATCTCCAACCTGCAACCCGTGTTATGGAAGAAGCTGAAGAAGAGATTCCACCAGCCAAACCAAATCCAACCCAAGCTCCAACCAAAATCCAAGAGAGAAGAAAACCAAAACCAAGAAGAAAACTTGCCGGAGAAAATTTTCCATAGAGGAACCAACCCATGAAAAATTCACGAAAAAAGAAAATAAAAAGACAAACATTAACTAAAAACCCTAGCCTCAATCTCAACAAATCAAAATATTCCAATCTATAATATATTTTACCAACCCCACCATATAATATAATTTTACCTCCCTTTTTAATTTCAACCAATAAGAGAAGAGGGTAGGTAAGGTAAATATAAATCATGCTTTTACAATTTGGTGGGAATGTTTTATCATTTTATTATTTATACAACCCACTTAATATAAAAGTCAAACCAATAAATAAAACATGAGCCTCAATTAAATAAATTAAATTAAATAAACCAAAGGCTCATAAATGAATTAATGAACTAGATAAACATTAAAAGCCAAATAAATATTAAACCATAGGCGATTAAATAAATAAATACCAATAAAGGTCAAATCACAAATTAATATAAAACACATCATAAGCTAAACAATAAAAATTAAATAAATATTAAATCATCATTAAAATAAATAAATATTTAAATATCAAATAATCAAATAACCAAAAAGGAAAGAATCCAATAAATTAAATTAAACATTAGATAACCAAATAATCAAATCGCTATTAATCAAAATAATTAAAATAAACATCATTAATTATTTAATCTCGCATCAATAATCAAATAGTCAATCTCAACATAAAAGGAATAATCAACCAATACTAACATACTCACAACACAGAAGAAACCCAGCTTACTAACTATCATGATGACTTGCACCAAGACACTGATGACTCACGGTGAACAACTTAGACCTAGAGTATGTGAGGGGAAATTGTGCCAACTCCGAACCACATACGATTGGGATTTAAAGACACGCTCAGACCTGTGGAGCCAGGTGGAGTCAATGTTTGGTACCTGCAAATCCTGCATCCACAAAGCAATGATACGACATATGCATATATATATTATAATAGACAAGGGTTAGAGAATTGCAACGACACATCCCACTCGCAATGAGTGATGTGGAATTGTCTCTATCCCCAAGACAATCATACAACAATCAAACACACCATAAGATCAACTCATCATAGATAATCATTAAATATGGTTAGTACATAAAAACATCATCAAGTGCATGATTAGTATAATTCACAATTATAGTAAGGCATGTAAAATCCATCAACAATTATGCTCATCAAATCACATGATTAGTATAATATTTTGATAGTCAATCACATAATAAGTATATAGTGTCTAATAAATCACACGATCATTAATGATAGTATCAACATCCTATAAATCATCTGAAATAGCCTATGCCCAATAGTGTCTATCACGCATGAATTAAAGGTCAACTCTAGTCAAACAAGTCAAGTCAAGGGTGGACACTACAAATAGGTTTTGATTCTCTTCTCATGCTCATATCCCTATCTGTGGCTCTATCTGATGCCTGTAGAAATCTATTCTTATTGTTCATCTTCAATTATCCATTATCTTGCCCTAACTTGACAATTTACATCCAAATTTCAACTCAAAAGGTGGAGACAAGAAATTGGTAAATCTAATTAGTATTCTCAGCCCCTTATCCAATTAAAATTGTGGCTAGATCAATTGGATTTACCCCCCTCTTTTAATGTATTGGTTCCTTAAGTAATATTAGTGCTTTTATTATCTTAAGTGGTGAAACCCTAATTCTATCCCATTACGGTTATCATTGCTAATACACTATGCAAAAATGTCTAGATGCAACTCTCCTTAGATGTCTCGACTCAAAGGAAGAACAAATGGACCTAAAGGAATTACGTGATGGTATCTATGGTGCACATTCTAGTGGCCCCACTCTTTCAAAGAAGCTCATGTAAACCATATATTACTGGACAACTATAGAAAAAGATGCCTTAGATGTATCGACTCAAAGGAAGCACAAATGGCCCTAAAGGAATTACATGATGGTATCTATGGTGCTCATTCTAGTGGCCCCACTCTTGCAAAGAAGCTCATGTGAACTATATATTACTGGACAACTATAAAAAAAGATGCCTATAAATTTATTCAAAATTGTTTCTAATGTCAAACACATGGGAGCCTAATACATGAACCAACTCAAAATCTACAACCCATAACATCTCCATGGCCATTCTCTGACTTGATCTCATTGGTATAATCAATCCAACCACTTCCAATAAACACAAATTTATACTCACTGCCACTAAGTATTTTACGAAGTGGGTAGAAGTAATTCCCCTAGTGTTACTAGTAAATAGATCGCCAAATTCTTGCTCAACTATATAATATGTTGATATGGAGTCCCATTATCCATTGTCACAGACAACGGTCACCCCTTTAAGAATCAAACCTTTCATGAGCTTTGTGAAAAATTCCACATCCTACACTATCTTGCTACCCCTATTACCCCTAGAGAAACAGCCAAGTTGAGGCATCAAACAAAATAATACTCAAGAAAATCGCCAATTACACTGGTCTTGATTGGCACCTTCAACTAAATCTTGCCTTATGGGCATACAGAACAAACATTTGTACCCCGATAGGTGCCACTACATTATCCCTATCTATGGATCAAAATCTATACTCTCGATTGAGGTTGAGTTGCTATCACTGAGAGTATCCTTGCAGAACTTGATATCAAATGCAGAATATCGAATAGCTAGATTACATGAGCTATAGTTGTTAGATGAAAAAAGCCAAAATGCACTAAACCATAAAACTAGCTTTGGCACAGCTACAATAAAAGGGTTTGTGTTTGATTCTTTGAAAAAGGAGAATTGGTCCTCAAGGAAAATCAAAGGAATTCAATAGAAAGAGAGAAATTAGGCAAGTTCGAACCAAATTGGTTAGGCTCATACATTGGATCAGGTGCTTATCAGTTGGCTACTCTAGAACGCAAACCATTGTTGGATCTCATCAATAGCATGCATCTCTACAAATTATACACATAGCCCTCAGAGAATCTCATCAAAAATATTTTGAAAAAAAACTAAAAAAAGATTTAAAAAAATCATCACTTAGATGAAAACCTAGCAAACAAGCATCTTAGTGATCCCAAAAAAATGAAAAAAAAAAAAAGGAAAAATGTAAAAAGAAACAATTCGTCCCATAGTACAAACAACTTTAGTACACCTTAGACAAGTATCATGGTGAAAACCTTGCAAACAGGCATCATGTGTAAAAGGTTATTGTTCTTCCATCTACCATTACCATCTGCTCAATCACAATAAATAAACATATATCCTTCTCTCTAAAAGCATTCACCATCATATGTTTGCCTTTCACAATAAAACTTGTTTGCATACCATTCATGGCCTACGATTAGTCAATCTTTATCATCATTCATTCCATTGCCACAATAAGTCAATTCATCTCCCAATTCTCATAATAAATGACCTTATGCCTGACTGGGGCGAAATTCACCATCTTAAATTAAAAAATTCCTAAAAATTCATAAAATTAAAAAATAAATTGAAAAAATCCATTAAAAAATGAAAAATGCCCTGAAAAAATTACATAAAAATAAAAAAATCTTTAAAAATACATAAAATTTGAAAAATACCCTAAAAATACATTAAAATTGAAAAATGTCTTTAAAAATTAATAAAAATTTTAAAATGACCTAAAAAAATTTAATAATAAAAAAAGTCATGAAAAAATACACAAAAATTGAAAAATATCTTGAAAAAAAATCAAGAAAATGTCATGAAGAATACTATGAAAAGAAAAGAAAAAAGGTCCTAAAAAAAGACACTAAAAAATCTGAAAAACATTCAAAATCTCAAAGATAATCCATCAATCACAATTCACAATAAACTATCCCCTTATGATGACATATGTGTAAGTAAACACAAACACAAAATAGATCAAAGGATTGAGCTTAACAAATCACTTAACAGGAGGCAATCTATCAACCAAGTGTGCAATCAAATTGAGAAATTTGTATCAATCAACTATCATTTGTCTTACATAGAAGATGGTATACTCAAAAACAGATGGATCGGTATTACACAAGGTATTCCATTTATAAAAAACAAACATCATCATTATCACACAAACAATCAAATAATGACAAAGATCAGTATAGGCGTTGACTCGTTTGGTCAAATGAGTCTCATCTTCATTGATTTATCTCATATTATGTTCCTATACTACTCAAGGATATCCACAAGTGACTAGAGGAGCCAAGATGGTTCATGATCTTGTTGTATTTTGTTTTTTATTTGTGGTGTGTTTTCATGAAGTTCTAGGATGTCAATGTTTTCGGTATCTATGTTGGCACATTCATTTTGGCAAAGACCATATGCAAACTCATGGTCATGGATCAATATGCTTGTGACTATCACACATACCTTGACCCTTAACACACAAGTCCTAGAATGGATGGAAACATTCCTTCTCTACAATAAGTTTATTCATGCAAAGGGAAAGCATAAACACCTTGGTTTTCTATACCTTGATGCACACACCTTCAATTGCCACATAATAAGGTTCAATGATATGATATTGATGTACACCAATGAAAGCACAGTCCAAATTCAAGATCGAGTCATCATATTTTTCTAAGACTAATAAGAGGTCTTTGTCAAATCAATTATTCCTCCCAAACCTTAACTATTCATCACTCCTCCTTAACTCATTTGTCTACCTAACAATTATTTCGTAATCCATGTGGTCTTTTTGGTCTAGTACTCTGGCATGCAAAAACATAATTGCATCTTGCATCCATGAATGTGTTAGGATATAGGCATAATATAGAATATCATTGGATTATGTCCATAAGATCAGCATTGTTGTGCATTTAAAAATACAAAAAATACATAGTTCATCTCATTATGCATCTATAAATATACATAGAATCATGTTAGAACATGCTTTCATGAGGGTTTCATTAAAGTAAGCATTCAACGTCATCATGTAAAGAGCATGCATATCATTAGGTATACGTGTAATCATTATAGAATCATAGTCATCATATGCATCTCATATAGAATCATAATCATCATTTGCTTGCATCATCATAAACATTCATCATAAATATATCAGGAAGCACCACATAAACATCATAATACATCCATCATTTCATAGAACATCAGATAACAGGTACATATGCATATAGAAAATAGAACACAAGATATAATTGCCGCAAAAAATGTATATCATGTATATATCTCAAAAATATGTTAGTACAATATCAGAATGTTTGTCAAAAAGGGAGTTCACGGGCTCAATCATAATACATAAGTGTCAATGATACAGGAGTCAACCAATGCTCCCTTGGCCCTTTGAATCTGCAAGTCTGGCATCCCCACCAGTAGAGGTACCTACTCCTCCCTGTCCTAAAGATGGTGGCCTAGGTGGTCTTGATAGAGGACCCATAACACCCCCTCTGCTAGTAGTAGCCCTAGACTATGGTTGACTTTATGATAGATTGGCCCTGTAGCTCGATTCTCTCTAATCTATTGGTCCTACATCCTCATAAAGAATCCTCCAATACCTAACCTCTTGCCTAGAGTCAAATACTCAATTGATTAGGTCATGAGAACTAGCATCCTATACATAATAAATAAACCTCTAGTAATTTGCATCAGTCCTCAGGACCCTAGTAATGATAGCATCTCACTCAACTCTAAGGTTGTCCCTCTCGCCTACGTACCTATCACACTTTGTAATAAGTGTATCGTGCTATGTTATCCAATCCCTTTGCCCCTCTATCAGGTATCCCTATCAACTACTCACCCTCCATCTAAGGTGGCTACCTATCCCTATAGCTCAACAATAAGGCCCCTTTGAGTCTGAACTTGGGCCCTCAAAACCTATGGATCAAGAATCTCCTCCACATCCTCTCCCACCACTCCATTATTCATTAGGGCATCCTCCTCATCCTGATCACCTCCATCAGAGCTAGAGTCACTTGAGTCGGAACCCTCTAAGTTGGAATCATCGGATCTCTCATCCTTAGACCCCTCCTCTAAATCATCTATATCGACCATCAATACATCAACTATATATGGAACGATGCCTATAACAAGGGCACCTCCATATCTTTCATCTCCGTTACTACACCCACCTCCTATATCTCCATCACCACCTTTGTCTCCTCCACCTCCATCTCCCCTAGCACCATCTCTCTGACATTGAGCTCTACCTCTATCTCTCCCTCTATCTCTCCCTCTATCTCTCCCTCTCCCTCTCACTACCTCATCCTCTCTCTTGGCCTCAACCCCTCACCCCTTTTTTTCCTCCCTATCACAATAGGTATAGGATGGTCGGATGTGTAAGATAAATAGGCCTATGAGTGGTCCACCACGTGTCATACTGAGGTATAGTGTCTACATCAACAATATTTGATGACCAACCATGTCGTTGTGGCCTCAAACTATCAAACTTGACATATGCAATCTATGGGCTAATGCATAGCCCCCACTCATTGACCTCTCATGTAGTATGAGCAAAGTAAGCAATCACATCAAGAGCACCCTACTACTCATCAAACTATCTTAGAATCCAATCAGACAACTAAATATCAATAATTTGTTGGCTCTGAATTGTTTTCTCTATCAGATATTGGTGTTGACGATAATACAGAAGATATTGTGCATTGTCATCCCATGTTGGGAAATCCCTATAAGGTTTTTGGACAGAGTGTTGTATAATTTAAAGCTCACGAAACCATTAAAGTGTATTATCTATCTTTGTGTCACAACCCCAGAATACATGTACACGTATGGTAAACATGCCTCGAGATGTTTGTTGACTATAGGCCGACACACTAAGATGTAATAAAGTGATACCACAATTGAGAGACTGAGCTCCCATGTACACTACTATATGTGGTTGATAATATAGCATAGCTTGTATGCACAAACCACAAGAATATAATCGACTATCAAAAATCATACCCTCCAACACCCACCTCCATCCCTTTGGAAACCTATGTCTACGTTGATCGGGAGCTAGTATGTCAGCAACAACACCACAAAGAACAATGGTGTATCTATCATACATATCCATCAGAGCACCCCACTGAATCTCGTAATAATCGTCAATCACCTAAAACTCAAATAATTTGCAAAGGGTTGCAATGCCTGGGCAATGCTCATAAGTCACCCTCTCATCGTGAATTAAGATTTGTAGAATGTGTCAAACATCCTTCAACATCACAGAATCCTTCCTAGTCGGTAAATGAAACTAGCTCCTCTATGAATGTCATCGCTCTACAAGTACAGTAATCAGTACCGATTTTGTCCTAATCTTGAGCATAAAACAGACGTGATATAGACCAAGCGCGTGCAGATGCTCTTGCTCAACATCATCTAGTTGGTATTATAAAGATAGGCACTTAGGCCTACTATCATGGATGCCTAACATAGGAAGGGTCAGCTGAGTCCAAAACAAGCATTATATTAGGTTATGCCAACTAGAGGACCTAATTAACCAATCAATTTGACTAATTTCAATTTTGTGCTATCACTTAAACCCTAAAAATGCAAATACAATGCACATCAGGCAAATGCATCACAGTTAAAATCAAATGTGTAACAATTATGACAAATGTGAAACAAGAAGATTGTATACGACTTAATAGGTGAATGCGTAAAATATTTCACACATGTGAAATGCATAATACAAATGTGATATAAATATCAAATGCAATACTTCACTGATATTGCAACATGCAAATTGTTTATGCGTAATACTTGCATGCATATGCACGAGACTTAAAATTCATAGTTTCTAAGACCTATTGAAAAATATGCAATAAATGTGACAAAATGACAAGTACAATTTGATCACTTACCCCACTGCCTATGCTAGCTGCCCTGTCGAAGGTCCAAACCCGCTTCGCACATGTAACTCTCGCCTGATACTCATTATAGCTCTACAATGATCACTCAAGGGCTAACTACTCTCCAAATCCCCCAACCTCACAATGCACAAATAAACCAAATGAAGCCCTAATTTTCTATTTATAGGCCAAATTTAACCTAATTAGGAATGCTGAGTGTACTTGTCACAGTCCCTTTTGACTTTTGAGCCTCATAAATTAGCCCTTAGGATCTCGTTTTCTAAGCATAATACATTTTTGGACTCCTAATCCCATTGTCGACAAATTGGCCTTCAATTCGTGATTTTTTGCCCAATTTTCTGAGAGGTCACCACATTTCAATGTCGCCACTAGGACATACAGGGCAAAATTTTATCGATTTTGCTTTGAAACAATGCTCAAAATCACATTGTCTCAAAGAGAAGCAAAATGTAGACACCTAAAATTGTCCAGCACCTATGAACGCTAATTTTACTAATTATTCATTCTTTCATAATAAAATAACTTTAATTATTGAATCAGTTTAACTTTGTTCCTCTAATTTAACATTATCCTTCCACTTCAAATTCAAAATTTGAATTTCCCTCTAATTTCATAATTAAATAATTTTTAATTATTTTTAATTTTTCCTCTAATATTAAATAAATAATTTATTTATTTAATTAATCTCACTTCACATACTAATTAAAGAATCTTATTGTTTAATTAAATCAATTTCTATTATCTTCCTATAAATAAATAATTATCCCAAATTATTTAATTAACTAATTATGTCCTCTCAATTAACTAAAGTTCTTAATTTATTTAATTTCTCACATGTCAAATTTCATTTTCAAAAAGCAAATTCCCTTGATACCAAATGAAATGCCAATTTAATTCACTCTCTTACAACACGTCAAAAATGGTTAATTGTCACTGACTCACAGTTCCACTAATCGCTCCCAACTACCTTGTCTCAATGATCATCCAACATTGATCTTTTTGATTGAATCTTGATCGTCGATTCAAATCTCCAAAATCTATAAATCAAACCTCATTCTCAATTATCATCAACCACAATCTTTGAATTCTTGTGCTATCATATTGCAAGTATTGTGCTATGATTCTAAAATGACAAGAATGAGAAGACCAATGGAGGCACTTGCATCAAGTTCAACCTTAGGTTTGCATTCATTTTTATGCTCAATTTGTTTAATTGCTAAATTTGGAATGCTTCTTTTATTGTGCTTATGATTGGAGATTTTGTGATTGATCTAGACTTAGTGGTTGCTCTTATGGTCTTTCACATTTCTTTCTCATTTTCTGGTCGTTACAAATACAACCTACACAACTTGTTGTAAGCTACACTACCAAACTAAAACCCAATGAACTATAAAATACTCGACCTCTAAAATGATCATGCATAGCAAAATAACAACAAGAACACTCTACCATGTCAAAAATACCAATAGTGCACTAGAAGGTCAACTACAACACCAAACTTGCAAATTAACACATCAAAATGAAACTAGTTGAAAACAGCATAATCCATGAAGCTCCACGGCAATCTCTAGATTAAATTGTTCTCCTGAATCAATGGGTTTTCATCTTTTGCCTCCTACAACCAGTGGATTTTCATCCACATGTCACAACTTCTATAGGTTTTTTGTCCACAAAAGAAATTGTCAGGCATAAATGTTTAAACAATGAAAATGTAACATTGAAGTGACGTGCAAAATGAACATGTTTATTGTTAGGAATTGCATGCAGAAAATATCAATTATATGCAGATAAATATTAAACATGGGAATGAAAAACACAGAAATAATAACAGCAAAAAGACAATATTTAACATGGTTCACCCAATCTCAGGCTACATCCACCAAACAGAGAGTCCAATATTATTATCCAGAAAATTAAAACCGATTACAACCAGCAATCCTTTGCAACTCAATACCGCTACAAAATGTTATATGAAATTCTCTACATAATAAAAACCCCTAACCCTTGGCCTTTTTATCAAGACTTATGTCAGTTACAAAATTAGGGTTACAACATGTTAGCCAATAGAAAAATAACACCTGATGCCTTTATAAAATAATAAGTGTCTTTTTGGCCTCGCGGGGCGCTGCCCCTCAACCCCGCCCTGTATCGCGACAGGGAGTGCGTAAGGGGCACTACCCCTTGACCCCACCTTAGGGGTGCTGCCCCCAAACTCCCGTCAAAAAATATGGGGGGAAACCACATCAATAGAAGTAGGGAAAATTTAACCTCTGAATCTAATTAGGCTCCATCTAACAACATTTACAGATTAATATACCAAACTTAGGTGCCCAAAATCTAATGCCCCTTTAGAGAGAAAACCATTTAAAATTGTTTGCTTGTCATGCATGTTTTATGAGTTGTCATACCACTATCATAACTAATAAATAATCTTTTATTTTAGTTCCTAGCCCCAATTATGAGTCTCCTAGAGAATCGCACACCCCATATAGAGTTGTAAGATATTAAATTTAATATATAAATGTTCTGAAATAAATTTTAAAAAAATTAAATCCACCATAAACATAAATAGATATTAAATTTGTTGTTTTTCTATTAATTTACCTTAACCCAAAAAACATGGGAATGTATTAATTTATTCAATTTAAATTTATTTGAGGGGGATGTCGCATTCTCTTTTGAAACAACCTTGGTAAATGCATTTGCAAGATTCGGGCTAATATGTATTGGTGCAGGAGCACCTAGGCCTCATTTTCATCACAGGTTTGATAGCAGTTTTGGTTTTATTTAGTTTTAAGTTGGAAAGTTGTCTAAGATGTTTTTGAAGTTGTTCTAGGTTGTTTGGATGAGTTTTGAACTCATTGTGTGGTCTTGGTTTTCTATTTTCTTCTTTTTGCTCAAAGTTGCCAGTTTGGGAGTTGCCTGGCAAATTGTTGTCAAAAGTGAGTTTTTAATGTGTTTTTGTTTTGAAAAGTGTTTAGGCATGTTTTGTGCTTGTTTTTTAGGTGTGAGTAATGTTCTAAGATGATTGGTGGTTTTGAGACCAACCTTGTATCATCTAGGCATCAATAGTTGTCATTTTAGACATGAAAATGTCAAATTTGTGTGCTCTTGAACATGTACCTGTCCGTACAGGAGGATAACTGACTTGGAGAGGTATTTATTCTCTTGTTTGAGCCATTGTAAGGGTTGATCATTCGGAATTATCAAGCACTTTGCAAGTTTACACCATTTTTTTCCTTGTTTTTCACTATGTTTTGACTCCATGTGAGCAGCAGTTCGTACACCTGTTGTACGTGGCCGTACTGTTTTTGCATTTTCCAGTACTCTTATGTTTCCTGAAGCTTTCCCTTTGGTGGCATTGAATTTCATTAAGTTTTGAGTTTTGTGCAAAAATATTTAGTTTTGACAGTTTCACTGCCTTGTCTAGGAAATTGGCAAGGATGCTTGACCAACTTGGCTTCTTGAGGCCCTAAATGCTCATGGCTTCCCAAGAACCAATTGGTCAACTTGTAAGATATGTACATACTTGTTTTGATTTCAAAAGTGCAGGTGTAAGGAGTTTTGTGGCCATGGAGCCCTAGGCAAGTGTGCCATTTGGCTAGGGTCTTTGAAGAAGTTTGATGCTTTGCTCTTCCATAGCAAATGCACTCATCAGTTTATCAAACCTGTTTTGATGTTTAAGTTTGAATGTAAAGGCAAAGAGGCTTTCTAAGCCATAATGAGGATGATTTCATTTTTAGTTTGTAAAAAAGATGTAAAAGACAGTGAGTCACTATTTTGGAGTTGATTTCCTTTCACTTGCTTCCTCTCCACCATTTATTGGAGTTGGTAAAGCCTTGTACCTCCTTCTAATTGCTTGCAAACAAGAACAAGGAGTGGTTTTTGAGACTTGTCCATGGGTTTGAGGTTGCGAAGATCAATTAATGATCCTTGAGGCAAAATTGTAATGCCCAGCTAGCTACCACAGTCAGTTATGACCGATTTTTTACATTTTTGTTGAAGATGTTTATGTATTCTTCCTTTTCCAAACAGCAGGTATGAAGGACAACAACTATCAAAAGGCAGAGAAATGAATGAAAGCACCAATTAGACCTTTTGAAAAGTGTTTCTGATAGTGGAAAGTGCAGGTCCAAAGTGAAAAAGCAGTGAAAGGACAAATTGCAGTGATACTTAGTTTGACAGTGCATGTTTCATTGTTTGTAACTGCCTAATGCCTTTTGTGCAGGGCTAACATAATTCCTTCTTGTCTCTAAAGTTATTCATGTTTACATGCTTCAAATTGTAATTGGTTTTCATACTAAAGAAGTGTTTGTAGGCAGTAATCATGAAAAAGTTGTCATTGTTGTATACCCCTCATGAGCAATTTTTGTAAATCTTGTTCCCTAACCTTGGAAAGGTGTAAAACTATATTTTTGTGGCTTAACTAGAATGTAACATGGTATAACCAAGTCTGCATGGTTCATATTGAAGGTCTCAAACTTGTTAGTCCATATTTGCCACCAAAACCCTTCCAAACCCTCCTTTTTGCACCCATTTTTGGGACAGTCATGGAGAAGGCTTAATGGACCTTAAAACTCAGAAAATCTTCAAGAACTCCCAAAAGGGTATCCATAAATAAGATTATTTCAATCTGGAAGTCCATCGTTGGAGAAGGGTGAGCACAAAACCCCAAAAGGAGAGCTAATTCCTTGTAGCCCGTTTTAGGCCTAAAAATTGGTTTTTGTCAAATCGGGTGCACCAAAGAGGGTTGTAAGGCATAAAAAACCATTAAATCCAGTTGGGACAAGTTGTTCTTGCATACATTGAACATATTTGGCGAGGTAGACTCCATAAGTTGGTTGTAGCACTTGAGAAGGATCACTACACTCCAAAACGTAGAAGGCCAAAGACACCCATGGGGGTATAACTTTACACAAACTTGCAATCCAATAAAAGAAGACCTTGTGCAGTCAGAGAACAGTTCAAGACAGAGGAATGAATTCCAATTGAGTGAGTAAGGTGAGAGGTTACCAAGCCAGAGCAACTATGGAGTTGCAGCCCTTGAGCAACCAAGAAGTTTTTGTCTTAGGGAGGTGGAACAAGGAGAGTTGCTAGGTTGACTATAAACCAGTTTGCACTCTGATTTTAAGCAACAAAACCTTGAAACTAGCAAGGACCTATTACTTAGTGAACATACAAGCCACTTGGCAACCTTCTTGCATTACCTCCCTATCATGTATCTTCACCAACTTTAGCTTACCTTTTTTAAGGACATTTCGAATATAATGATATCAAAACTCTATGTGCTTCATTCGTAAATTGAAAGCTATTTTTTTGTCAAATGAATTACACCTATGTTGTTACCATCCAAAATCAAGTCTTGTTGTCTACTACTCATTTCAATAGTAACGGTTACAACCACATCTCCTTAGTTCCTATTATTGCAATATATTTTGTGTCCATAGCAAAAAGAGCCACCGCCTTCTGCAACCTAAAAATCCAATTGATGGTTGTCCTTGCAAATGTGAACACATACCTTATGGTGGAACATTTTTATTCAATTCACCAACCATGTCTTAATCAACATATCCTTGTTATCCTACATCTTCTTCTCTAAACCTCAATGTATGATTTGATGTGCTCTTTAGATATCTCAAAATCCATTTTACAATTTGCCAATGTATTTTTCTTGGATAACTCATATACCTACTAATCAGTTCCACTACATTAGCAATGTCTAATGTTGTGCAAAGCATTGGACACATAAGGCTCCCAACAGCATAGTAGGGCATTGTTTTAATGTATACTTTTTCTTCATGTTTCTTAGGACACATCTGAGAAGATAATTTTAAGTGACCAATGAAAGGGGTGCTCATTGCCTTAGCATTCTTATACTAAACCTATTCAATATATTTTTCCTACGACGATTTTATTTTCTTCTCTCTATGTCTAATAACTTTCATTCCAAGAATTTGCTTGGCAATCTCCAAAACATTCATTAAAAAATTATTAACCAATTGTTGTTTTAAATTGCTACCTACACCATACCTGCTCATATCACTTGCATATCACCCATATACATTAACAACAACACAAACTCGCCATTTTCCAAAGAGTCTTATGATACACACAATGGTTAATTCACATCTAGAAAACTTTTGCTCAACCATAAATGAATCAAATTTTAAATACCATTTACCTTAGAGCTTGTTTCAAACTATGCAAAGTTCGATGGAGTTTGTAAACCAAATTTTCTTTATCTTCTTCCTCAAAGTATTTTCGTTGTTTCATGTACAATTCTTCCTCCAAGTCAACATGTAGAAAGTTTGTCTTGACATCAAGCTACTCCAATTCAAGATCAATAATTGCTACCAAACCTAACATTACTCTAATATAGGTCATTTTCACAATCAATAAAACATTTGTGAAATCAATGCTCTTCTATTGATCATAATATTTAATCATCAATCTAGTCATGTATCTCTTCTCACCTTCTTCCTTTAACCTACATATCCATCTAGTTTTCAATGCTTTCATGTTAGGTGGAGAAGGCACTAAATATCGTGTATTATTTTTCATCAAAGATCCCATCACATCTCTCATAGTCTTCGTCCACTATTTGTTTTCTTCACATGCTTCTTCACAATGTAAAAAGTTCAACTTCATTGGAAAGCAACAAATGTTGAATGAAACCATTATATAAAGTAATGGAGCTATGCGCTCCCAAGTGGACCTTCAAACCTAAGAAATCAATTCTTATGGAGTACCCTCCTCATAAGTACTAGTGGATGACCTTACTTTTCATTATCATAAAATTTGGGGGTTGAACTTGTGGTTGTATCTATGGATAAAGTTGCACCAATGTGTTTGATTTAAAATCTCAAGTTTGAACACACCACTCTCATTTGTGAAGTACACCTTGGCTGATATTGCTTGTTTACAATCTCTCTCCCATTTGTGACATACTCCTTGGCTACTATTGCTTGTTCTGCTAAATTTGCCATTACCTTTTCATTGAACACATCTCCACTTTGCATGACTTGCTTGGTAACTAGATCCCACTACTTCTAACCATATTTTTCATCTCCATATCCAAAGAAGATACACCTTTTAGACTTCACATCAAGCTTCATTTGTTTCCTAGTGGAATATAAACAAAGACTTCACACCCAAACACTCATAGATGATCATAAGAAATCCTCTTTCCTAACCACCTCTCTAGAATTTCAAAATCTAACCAAGAGGATAGACCTTTGTTAACCAAGTACACTTGTATTTACAACCTCAACCCAAAATTATTTTCCTAATCCGACTTTTCAGAGCATACTACATGTTATTTCTAAAATGGTTCTATTTAATCTTTTCATTGCACCATTCTCTTATGGTGTAAGAGGAACAATCTTGATTCTTTGAATGGCATTTTTTGCACAATATTAATCAAATTCTTTTGAACAATACTCACCCCCATTGTCAATTTTTAAACATTTAATCTTGCTATCAATTTGACTTTTTAAAAGTGCTTCAAAAGTTTTGTACATACCAAACACTTCAAACGTATTTTTCATCATATAAATTCAAACCTTCCTAGTGCAGTAACCTAAAAAAGTAACAAAATAACTTGACCCACCAATAAATGCTAACTTTGAGAGATCAACGACATGAATGCACTACCTCCAATGGACGTTACTTCTCACGTTTCTTGGTAGAAAATATTGCCCTCTTCTATTTGTCATATATGCATTCCTTGCTCAACTCCAAATCCTACCGATTTCAAACTTGAATACTAATCCTTCTACAAGATCTCAAGACCTTTCTTGCTCATGTCACCGAGCCTTTATGTCAAATTTGTGTTCTACCATAAACAACTATCATTTCAACTCCCACTTCTATTTGAACCTTAGCACATATAATATATCTAAATTGCTTCGTCGCCAATGCTCCTTTCATCACCTTCCACGTTCTTACTCATATGTCAATTACATCCTTGAGCATCCAACTATCCAGCTAAAATCATATTTCTTTTGAATTGAGGAACATGTCTAACATCCTTTAGCAATCAATTGTTATCTTTTAACAATTTTAATAAAATATTTCCCTTGACAATGAGTATTGCAAGGCTCGTCATCATTGAGACAAACTTCCAAGATTACTAGTTTGATCATTTTTAAAATAATCTTCACATTATGTCACATCAAATGATGCTCTTAAGTCAAGCACTCAAACATCTGCAATGGCTTCTCGTGTAGGAGAAACAAGAGCACATGCAGCTTCTTCACAAGTTATATTTGCCTCCTTTTCTTTTGACTAGTTTTGAACCTTTTTAGATCCAAACTTTTTAAGCGGCCAACAATTTCTCATTATGTAGCCTTCCTTACCACAATACCGACAACTGGTATTCCTACATCTAGATTTTTGATCTTATGCTAGACTTTGATCTTCTTCTATAATTATTCTTACCTCATTGTTGTGATCTATCCACCTCTCCTACCAATTACCAAATGAAAAACCTTGGTTTTTTCTTCTCATGTCCTCACCAAGAAGAATCCTAACAATGTCATCAAATTTTACCATTACAACTTGAAAGAACACAACAACAAAATAGCCTTGATTCCATAACCCTATTATTGTCTTTTATTATGAGACATTATACAAAACATTGCTACATAGAGAATAATTGTGACCATCGCCTTCCAATCCAATTTGTTTCCAACATTCCAATTAATTTTTTTTATTTTTCTTCCAATATGATTGAAATATCCTTCTAGATCAAAAGAGCTTAGCACTACAACTTCACATCTTAAAATTCTATCTTAAGAATTTCGCAATTCTCCATTTGTCTCTCTCTTAAGAAATACCAAATAAATAAAAATATATATATCATCAAATAGTTTTAAAAAAAAAAGAAAAAAAAAAAAAAGAGATTCAAAATGTTTATTCTTTTCTATCATGTAGTATCTTTTTAGTGTCTTCCCCTTTGCCTTTTCTTTTTAAATTTCCTTTGTCTTTTTGCATTTAGATGTTTTTTATTGGTTTATTGGTTTATTGGTTATTTTTACCTTTATTTATTTATTTATTCATTTCTATTTTTATCTTCCTTGATCTTCTGCCATTTCCTAACCCACGTCTCTTTTTATTCTTTCCCAGTTCTGCATCTCACTATCTTTCATCTCTTTGGAATTCTTAATCATCCTGATGTTGAATCACTGAACGTGATTCAAAACGTTGATCATAAAAATTGCACACACAATTGAATCAAGAACTAAGTGAATAATAGCATGGATTGTAGAAATATTAGAAGACAAATATAGCAGCAATACATGCATAACCAATTTTAATAATTGCAGCAAATGCATAAAAAAAATTACGAAAAATGTCATCACATGCAGACGCAGAGACGAAACAAAGGGAGTAAACGAAACGTAGAGGACTTCTCCTAAACCAGCATTCACACGCATAGAGGTCGCTATGCCTTAAATTGATATCGTTTGGGATGTCAATGCTCCTCCTTTCTATATGCCTCCTGAATACATGTTCAGGAGTTATCTCTGCAAATTCGTCTTGGTGTTTTTGACACCCATTTACAGTTGCAGTTGGGTTGATCATGTGAAGCATGTGTAGATTGCCCTCCACGTTTCGGGGATCATTCCAGTATTGCCAAGTTCTCTGATGGGCAATGCCTATCACAACCCAGCTAAGTTGCATTTAAATTTATCTAATTTCTGCATTATAAATTTAGCATTTATTGTTTCCAGTCCCAACTCAATTATTTAGGTTAACTGTAAGTGCAATGCTCCTTTTTAAATTGAATTCTAGATATGAATGAAGGGGGTGGATTTTCGTCATAAGAACTGAATTATAAGATCTCACAGCTTGCTTGCCCTGTTCAAAAAGACCAATGGAACTTATAAAGGCAAAAAGAAAATCTTATTTCATGCTTAACCGTTGCCAGGAGATATTTATCTAGAAAGGGCATTACAAGCACGTACCAGACTCCGCACAAAAAAATGATATTTTTAAAACACAGAGCTAACGATATCTTCCTAGAAGAAGGCGTTCAGGCATTTCATGCCATATTGATAGTATTTATTTCTTAGTAAAATAAAAATTGAACGCTTGGCTCATTTAAGAAAAAAAATATTGCATTGACCGGCTTGATTCAAAATGTACTTGCCGAATTGCATTACAGAGAAAAGGTGTGTAAAATCATTTTCCACTATTTTGTCAGGAGACTCAAAAATATGTCTCGACTCCAACAGTCGTCTTAAGTATGCAAACAGTTTTACTCAACCACTGCCATTAAATCCCCTAAGCGACAAAAACAAAGCCTTTCCCTTGTACCCAAGTTCACCTGCAATTGATATGCAATGACATTACTATAGAAAATATTGCCCTCTTCTATTTGTCATATATGCAATGCTCGCATAACTCCAAGAACTCCAGACCTTTCTTGCTTATGTCACCAAGCCTTTTATGTCAAATTTATGTCAACTCCAACTTCTATTTGACCCTCTAGCACATATAATGTATCTAAATTGCTTCCTCTCACCACTACTCCTTTTGTCACCTTCCACATACTACATCCTTGAGCATCCAACTACCCAGCTAAAATCGGATTTCTTTTGAATTGAGGAACATATCTAAAATCAGATTTCTTTGAGGAAATATGTCTAGCATCTTTTAGCAACCAATTACCAAATGAAAAACCTTGGTCAAAGAATCCTAACAACGTATTCAAATTTTAACGTGCTTCCCTTCATATTAGATATCGAGTTGCTAACAACCATTATAACTCGGAAGAACACAACAATAAAATAGCCTTATCCCATAACCCTTTTGTTCTCTTTTATGATGAGAAATTAAACAAAACATTGTCATGGCCATCGCCATCCAAAAGCAATTTGGATTTTTTTACTTTTGTTCCAATATGAATGAAATATCCTTTCGGATCAAAAGAGCATTGCACTACAACTTCCACATCTTAAAATTCCATCTTAAGAATTTCTCGGTTCTCCATTTGTCTCTTTCATTTCTTGGTGCCAATAATTTTTCCAATTCTCTTCATCTATGACACCAATTGTTAAAAAAATTTAATAAATAAAATCATCGAATAGTTAAATAGCAGAGACATTTGAATACAGATATAGCAATATATGTGATTAACTAATTTGGATTTCATATATGTGGTTTACCAATTTGACCACATATTTCTCTTTTTTATTAATTGCAGCAAATGCATGAATTTTTTCTACAACAAATGTTAAATTCCCCGATTTATAAAAATCATCACATGTAGACGAAGCAACCAAACAAGGAAGGAAAACGAAACGTAGATGACTTCTCCTAAACCAGCATTCACACGCGTAGAGGTCACTATGCCTTGTGTTGATATCGTTTGGGATGCCAATGCTCCTCCTTTCTCCAAGCCTACCGAATACATGTTCAAAGGTATCTCTCCAAATTCGTCTTGCTGTTTTTTATGACACCCATTTACAATTGCAGTTGGGTTGATCATGTGTAGATTGCCCTCCGGGTTTGGGGGATCATTCCAGTATTGCCAAGACCTTTGACCATGCCTATAAGAATTCAACTAAGTATCGCATTTTATTTTATCTAATTTCTGCTTTACATTTATTGTTTCCAAGTCCCAACTCGTTTATTTAGGTTAAATGAATGTTATACTGTCTTAAAAAGTATCGCATTTTATTTTATCTAATTTCTGCTTTACATTTATTGTTTCCAAGTCAATTCTAGATGTGAATGTAAGGGGTGGATTTTCGTCATAACAACTGAATTATAAGATCTCACAGCTTGTTTGCCCTGTCGAAAAAGACCAATGGAACTATAAAGGCAAAAAGAAAATCTTATTTCATGCTTACCCTATGCCAGAAGATTTTTATCTTGAAAGGGCATTACAAGCATGTACCACAGACTCCGCACGCTAAAATGATATTTTTTAAACACAGAGCTAACAATGCCTTCCTTAAAGAAGGCGTTCAGGCATTTAATGCCATATTGATAGCATTTATTTCATAGTAAAATAAAAATTGAACGCTGGTCTTATATGAGAAAATATTGCATTGACTAGCTTGATTCAAAATGTACTTGCCGAATTGCATTACAGAGACAAGGTATGTAAATTCATTTTCCGCTATTTTGTCAGGAGACCCAAATATGTCAAGACTCAAGACTCCAATAGTTATCTTAGTGTGCAACCAGTTTTACTCAACCACTGCCATTAAATCTCCTACGCGACAAAAACAATGCCTCTCCCTTGTCCCCAAGCTCACCTGCAATTGATATTCGATCATCTCAACAGAGGTTAACATTGTATTGAATTTCAGCAATCATCGTGCAAGAATCATTTTGTCGTGTCATATATGTGCATATAGCAGAAAACAAATCTAAGGTAAACTAAGAGAATAGACAAGTCACTGATACCTCATAAGCATTTATATCTGAGAAAATAACCTGCCAAAAACAGAAAGCCTGGTAAGTTAATTATCCTATTAAAAATGGAATACTTGTAGGCATTTCTCTTCCTTGCGGGCATGGAACCACAAATAACCTCCCTACCTTTTTTCCTTTCTCCACAACTCCAGCCTCAGCCTCAGAACCTACTGAAATGACCTGCCAAAGTAAAATAAAAAAATTCAATTTCAAGATAACCATCCCAAGAATGTATTTTCCTTAGACAATCGTCCAGATATTACATGATAACAAAGAGATGGCCAGGATATGTCGGTTCCTCACCTCACCCATAAGATAGCGTTCAAATTTAACTGCTGCTTTGGGCAACAAGACCCCTCCAGCAGATTTCTGGTATCCAATATTTTCAATTATTGGTTAGCTTTACCCATTCAAGAGACAAAACAAGATATTTGGACTGCTATTCTAAACATATCCAGTACCAAAAATATCAGAAAATATTAATAGATCATAAGAAAAAAATGTGTTGAAATTTTTTCAAAATTACCTTTAAAATAAGTTTGAATCCTGTAACTTTTTCTTATACCTTAGGTGTTTTTAATTCATGTTATAAAACAGGAAAACCATACAAGCCAAATTATGAATAGAGTTCTCCGAGGTAGCAAAATCACAAAACACACTCAAGACTCCTTGGCCATTAAAACTGCAGAATAGTGCTAAAAAAATGAGTTAAAAACATCCGGGAAGCATAGACCAAACTTTTGCTTTGCTTTTGCACAGCTACTTCATACTTTGGTGTTGCTATGTGACAAATACAGAAAATATAACATACATAGCAGAATTTGAAGACACGGGAGCTTTTGAGTGAACGTAAGCATTCAACATATTATATACATTACGAATGATGTAAGCATTGGTTAATGTTTATTCAAGAATTGGGCGTGACCAATATACGACTGCCAGCTGCTAGGTGCTTGTAAGATAAAGGTCAGCAGTTGGAAACTTATGCCCCTGGTATGTCCCTGATCAGTCTGGCTAAACTTCACCAAAAAGAGGCAGATTAAATTGATTACTAGAGACAATCATAAACCTGGTAAAGCTAAAACGCTGATGTAAGAAGCAATGAAGGTGATTTTTACAGGAGTCGAAATTAATGTTTATTCAAGAATTGGGCGTGACCAATACACTGACTGCCAGCTGCTGAGTGCTTGTAAGTTAAAGGTCGGCGGTTGGAAACTTATGCCCCTGGTATGTCCCTGATCAGTCTAGCTAAACTTCACCAAGAAGAGGCAGATTTAAATTGATTGCTAGAGAGAATCATAAACCTGGTAAAGCTAAAACGCTGATGTAAGAAGCAATGAAGGTGATTTTTACAGGAGCCGAAATTATAACCTGAGCGAAGATAATGAAGGATTGTAACTGATTTCCCTGTTAACAGGAAAAAATATTTATCCAAGAAAAGGCTTTCCCATTTTTTCGGGACTAAGCAATAGTAACTGGAGGTCTTTAAGTTCTTAGCTTAGCTTAACCAGGTAAAACCTAAGTAGGACAATAGGCATTCTAAAGTGACGGCAAGGCACAAAGCATCCTGTTGTAACAACACGGCCAACATATTTAAAAATAAAATAGTTCTATAGTACAATAAAAAAACAAAAAATTAAAACTTACATGTCCATATGTAATTTATGTGTTCATATATTTATGCAGTAAATAAAATAAAACAAATCTTAAATTAATTAAAATGTATGTATCCACACATGCATGTATTAAATAGAATAAATCTGAAGTAATGTAAAATAACTTCGAACTCTTTAGATTTGTGTCAATATATGTATGTTGTAAACAGAATAGTTTTGATCATTTTTAAAACCAAAACATACCTTACAAACCTAATTTCACCCTAAAGGACCCACAGGGAACCTAAGGGGAAGCCTGGGAAAACCCAGGGCCGAATTGAGGGACTCACAGCCCAAGTGCCCAAAAAAATTTTTTTTTTTTTTTTTTTTCTCCCTTCCTCCAAGCTGTCATACGTATAGACTTTTTTGGATACCATGTGGTGTCCACTCTTTCAAATTAATATTATAAATGATTGGCACAAAAGTCGAGACATGAAAGCTAAGGAGATTCAGATGTTTGTGACTAATATCAAGTGCCCAAAAAAAATTTATTTTTTATTTTTTTCCCTTCCTCCAAGCTGTCATACGTATAGACTTTTTTGGATACCATGTGGTGTCCACTCTTTCAAATTAATATTATAAATGATTGGCACAAAAGTCGAGACATGAAAGCTAAGGAGATTCAGATGTTTGTGACTAATATCATATGTCACAAAACATCTACAAGACCTTCTCCAACTTGGATTTTTTAAGGTAATTCAGATTTTATTTTTTGGTGTATTTTTTGATTTTTTTTATTGTTGATATATAACATGTTATTTACCTTTTAATATTCTAATTTGTATTAATTTTTACACCATGTTAGATTGTCAAATCTCGATTTGTATCATCACATAAAATTGTGTTAAGATAACTTTTGAAGGTGTCAGATGTATTAACAATACTGTTTTCAACCCTCTTTGGAGTGTATGGAGACAATCAAGTGTAGAGATATTCCAAAATATCAAAGCATTGATCCAAGTTGATGAGTGGTGAGCTTGTGTGCAATATATTTTTTTCATTGAGCTCATCATCAACATGATTAAGTCTGCTGATACAAATTATTCATATATTGGTGAAATTTATGATGGATGGCATGGATTCCATGGATGCAAAAATAAAGAGAATGACCACACAAAGCATTATCAAAAAAGAACAAAAAATCATTGTTGACCATTGGAACAAGATAATTTGCAAAAAAACAAAGTTATTCATATATTTTTTTTTAAGCACGGGCATTCTTTCTGCGGTTTTGGGCCCTACATTCCAGCGAAGGAAGACACAGTGGATCCCACAAAGGAAAACGCAGAGGACATTTGGCTGGAACCAGGAGTATCGGGCGATTGGTGATCAGGGTTTAATATTTCTGGCAAGCAGATGTGAATGGGGCGCGGACCTTAACGAATCCCTGTGGCGTTTGAAGTTTTGGTTTGCCTACCCATCAGCACAATCCAGAAAGCTGTACAACGCTTTCACAAATCTCTGCAGACAGAAACTCATTGACAATATAAATTAATATCAGATCTTTCTGATTTTTCAGCAGCCTGGAGTTGATCGAGATAGGAGATCGTTAATAATTAAAAGTGCTTTGCAATTTCTCGCTCGGTATGGGCGAAACTAGAGTTATTGGCGCGTGGGCTGATGTGGGCTGGGATGATCCGCCGCATGTCCCACAGCTGGCCTTCACGAAGGGCAAATGGGTAGATATGGCGGCGCCGAATTGGTAGAGGGCAGACTTACGAAATTTCAGACCGGTCTCCAAGTATTTTCGAGGTTTTTTCAAAGGTCCAAGCAGTGGAAATTGGCGGAGTATGGACAGATCTGGTGAAGGGCATCAACGATTTTTGGATCGTAGGCATTTTGGTCAGGGCCCGCGGCAAAAGTTTATCCCAAATCATTTAAAGGGGCTTCCGGGTAAACGATCTACAGAGCTGGGAGGAAAACCGTCCTATGCAAAAGTTGTGAAGTTTTCATCTGTAAATGAGGCAATTAGGGTTTCTCGGCTGAACGCTGGTGAAAAGATGATTGACAAACAATCTAACAGTAACCCGCTTGCGTTATCTTTGTCACATCAAAGGGGGGATAAGGTAAGGGAATCTTCAACATCAGGAAAAAACGATAAGGTAAGTGAAAATCAAACCGGCTCTGATTTAGGAGGTGGGTCTTCACAAGTATGGGCTCCTGTTCCATGCATTGATTTACTTGATTCTGTTGTGGATTTGAAAGCTCGTTGTTTGCATACACATGTTATTTCTGGAGAAATATGGGGGGATGCAACTAGTTTATCTAAATTTCATCATGAATTGCAGAAAAAGTGGTTTGATATGCGTTATTTTCAATTACTCTCTGCAAATGCATTTATTATTGTTTTCAACTCTTCTTTTGTTAGGGATGAAGTTTTAAAATCTTCACATTACTAGTTTGGTAAAAATTTAGTGTTTGTTTCGGCTTGGAAACCATTTTATATCCCTGCTTGGTCAAGCTTTAAATTAGTTCCTTTCTGGTTTGGCTTGCCCAAATTACCGTTTGAATTTATGGACCCAGAGGTTTTGGAACAAATTGGTAATACTTGTGATTCTTTCTTATAATCAAGATTTGATTTTGTGGAGGGGGAGGTTCTGGTAAAAATCTGTGTCCTGACTGTTGTTTGTAACTAGGGTTATATGGGTTCGGATTGCCTTAAGGCAACATCCGAACCCCCTTTAGGACCGGATAGGAGGCAACATCTGAACCCCCTTTAGGACCGGGTCCTATCCTAGGGTAACGTGACCCTATCTTATGCACAACCCAATACCACGCTATGATAAATACACGCTGTTTAATTATTGGCGCCAAAACCCAAGGAGGCCGACTTGCATTTCAAGGAGTAAAAGATGTGTATAAAATAAGTGACAATTTACAAGTCAACACACATTCATTTCATTCATATGCAAAATAAGAAAACAGCTCTGCTCATCAAGTGCGAATTAATAAGGAAGAAGGCGAATTCATCCAGACTTATGCGAATTTGTGCAAGATGATATAGGTGGTGTTGTACAACTTGAAGGACATAGAAAGAACAGATCTGCCACACAAATAGATCACATCTGACAGAAAAGCTAAGTATTGTAATTGTGCATTTAAGAGGAGAATATATAATCTGACCTGTGGGTCTTTCATGCTAGGTTTTTCCTCCTTGGAGGTTTTCCCAGGGTATGTACTGTTTTATTTCTGATTTATGTTGGCTTATTAAATACTGCAAATCTGATTACAATCTAGGGCATATTTAATTTATGTTGGCCTAATAAAATACTGCAAATCTGATTACAACCTAGGGCATAATCAATTATATAAATCTGATTAATATACCTAAGGTTTAAAATTTACACTGACTAACCCTAATAATGTTTGCCCTCGAACCTGTATCATTAAATCTCATGAGGGTATCTAGAAACAACCAATTAATAAGTTGGAGAAAGACTTTGGTAAAACTTCCTTGCAATTAGATGCTCCTTTGCTTATGGATTTTTCGAAATCCTCTGTTCTGGATAAGGCAGAACATTTCTTGGGTAGTAACGATAATCCATTTCTGGATAAACTATTAGTTAATGGTTCCACTGGGAAACCTCCCGCTACTTTTGAGGTTAACCAAGCTATGAGGGATGTTGGGAAGCGGGAGGTTTATGTTGTGTCTCACGATCCGGAGTCTGTAGGGTTATTTACAAGTAAGGATAAGATAGTAGCTCACCAGAATATTGTGGTTTCGACGGACAACAATGTGGATGATCTGCTTCCAAATCTCACTACCTCGAATTGCTTGGATAAGTCACTAAATGATGGTGGTGGAAATCCTGTTTGTCCTATGAAGTCAAAAGAATACTTAGAAGATTGACAAGGGATTGCTCAGATTTTTGCGAAGAATGATGGGGTTGTTTCGGAGTCTAATGTTGGGGTTTCTTCTCTAAGGTTTCTTGATGATGCTATCCTTGCTCAACAAGTCAAAGAATTGGTGTCTAATTCTTCGCAGCATGTTGATGTGCATGTGGATAATAACGCCACCTTAGGAAATAATATTCAGTTGGGGGACATTCCTGTTATTGTGCCAGATGAAAATCTGGTTCACCAAGTAAATGATCTTTTTAAAGATCATGCGCATCAAATGGATGAGGACATTACGAATAGGGTTATCTGTTCCATTGAGAATGACTTGGGGGGAATTAAATCGACCCTTCCTATCTCTGCATCTGCTAACCCTTTTGAGGTTTTGGCCTCATCAAAAGTGGGCATCATAGAGAATTTAGCCATGACTTCTCCTAAGTCAAGTAAGAGTTTACCAATTGTTCAAACTACTCTAATTAGGGCTTCATCTGTGGTTTCTCCTGGTAGGGGTAGGCCTCCAAAGAATCGAAAGACTCAATTGGAAATTGATGCTGGGATTCAGCAGACTTTGTCTCTTTCTCCTGGTGTTGGGAAAGGGAAGCATTCAGTTTCTCTTGGTGACGCTATGAAAGGAAGTGGTACTCCTAAGGGTAAGAGGAGTAAGAGGTCTATTATCAACCCTCCTGTGACTTGGTCGGGGGTTGTGAAGCATAATCTTCACAGTAGTTTTGGAGAAGGAAAGTCTTCTCCGTCTAAAGGAAAGAGGGGAGCCTTGGTCTCCCCTCGAGAGCAATGAGAATTATATCTTGGAATGTTAGGGGCTTAAATGCCCCTAACAAGAGGCACTTAATTAAGTCCCAAATGGACTTAGTTAAGTGTGATATTTTCATGTTGCAAGAGACAAAATTGTCAAAGGAGTATGCTGATTTGGTTTTTTCTTCTTGGAGAAAGTGGGAATTCCTCTCCTCTCCAGCTTGTGGTGCGTCAAGGGGTTTGGCATTGCTTTGGAATAACTATAACATTGAGGTTGAGCTAGTTGCTTCTACTGTAAACTGGATGTTGGCCTTAGTTAAAAGCAAGCTTTCGAAGGTTAAGTTTTGGCTTTTTAATATTTATGCTCCTTCTGGTATTCAAAGGAAGACTAAATTATGGGGAGAACTTAAGAGGATTCTCCCCTTTAAGGCATGGTCCCTTTATAATATGTGGGGGGGATTTTAATGCTATCACTGACTTGGGAGAAAAGAAAGGAGGTATTCTTCCTAATAAAAAAATTATAGAAGACTTTGGGATGTTCATTAAGGACATGGGTCTTTTTGATTGTCAGTTTCAGAATGGGATTTTCATATGGACAAATATGCGAAGAGATTTTTCTCAGATTGCGGAAAGGTTAGACTAGTTTATGTTATCAGATGTTTGGATTGATTCAGAGTTCGAATTTTTTTCCTCTATTCTTCCAGTTTCGGGGTCAGATCATTTTCCAATTTCCCTATCAATTCTGGAAGATAAAGCTCCTTTTAAGTCACCTTTTAAATTTGAACCTATGTGGTTTAGAGATTCTTCCTTTCTGCCTTTGCTCAAAAAATGGTGGAGTTCTGCTCCTTATTGCTCTGGATCCTGAATGTTTCAGACTGCTAAGAAGTTGAGATTTTTGAAATTTAATATTAGAGAATGGAATATCTTGCATTTTAAGAACATCTTTCAAGAAAAACAGAGGATTCAAGATATGATTGAATGTCTTAATTCACATATGATTCAACATGGTATGATGCCTCTTGTTTTTGATGAACTAAAATTGCTAAAAGCAGAGCTTGAAGAAGTTTTGTCCAGAGAAGAAATTTATTGGAGACAAAAATCGAGGGAGATGTGGCTTTCAGATGGTGATAGAAATACAAAAAAATTTCACTCTTCAACAAAAATTAAGAGAAGTAGAGATAGGATATCTTGTATTGAGTGTCCAAATGGCAGACTTTTAACAGAACAGGAGGATATTGCTTCAGAGGCAATTAGGTTTTTTAAGTCACTATTGTCTTCGGATCATGGAGATCTTCATAATAACATTTCTTCTAATATGTCCTCTTTGGTATCTTCGGAAGATAATAAAATGTTGATGTCTCCTTTTTCTTTGGATGAAGTTAAGACTGCTGTTTTTGCAATGAACCCTGATAAGGCTCCGGGACCGGATGGCTTTACTCCTTTATTTTTTCAGAAATGCTGGGATTTTGTGGGAAATGGTGTTTTATTGGCCCTTGAGGAAGCTAGAAGGAATAGGTCTGTTTTGAAAGAGCTTAATACTACAATGATTGCAGTTATTCCTAAAAAAGAGGTTACCAAGACATTTGTTGATTTTCGCCCTATTGCTTTATGTAATACTTTGTACAAAATTTTTACCAAGGCTATTTCTTTAAGGTTGGCTAAAATTCTGCCTAGGATCATTTCTTTAGAACAAGGTGGTTTTGTTCCAGGTAGGGAGACGACAGAGGGAGCTACATTGGCGCATGAGGTTCTGCATTCTATTTCTACTCAGAGAATCCCGGCCATGATCCTCAAATTAGATATGATGAAAGCATATGATAGAGTAGAGGGAGGGGCGTTGTGTGTTGTTCTACTTAAATTGGGCTTTTCCAAGGCATGGGTCAAATGGATTCATGTTTGTATTTCTTCTACAAAGTTCTCGGTTCTAATTAATGGCTCCCCTTGTGGTTTTTTCTCCTCTTCTAGGGGTTTGAGGCAAGGGGATCCCCTACCTCCTTTCTTGTTCATTCTTCTAGCTGAAACATTCGATTGGGCTATAAGAGCCGCTAAGCTAGGAGGGCTTTGGAAGGGAATTAGGATTCAGAATGTTCCACAAAGCATTTCGCATTGCTTGTTTGCAGATGATACCTTGTTATTTGGTCAGGCCTCTTTGGGTGAGGCAAGAGTGATAAAGGGGATAATACAGAATTATGCATCCTTTTCTGGTCAGAGAGTCAATGTTGATAAGTCAAAGATTTTTTTCCTTCATGGTTCACAATTGGTTCAGGATAGATTGAAGATTTTTGGGGGGATTTGCATCTGGAAATCTTCCTTGTTCTTATCTTGGTATACCTTTCTTCATTAAACAGGATAGAGTTGAGTTTTGGGATAAGATCATTTCAATTATCTCTATAAGGATCCTATCCTGGAATCATAGATGGTTATCTTTGGCTGGTAAGATTGTTCTTATTAAGTCTGTCCTAAATGCTGTTCCTATTTATCTCATGTCTGTTTTGTAGTCTCCGAAAGCGGCTCTTGTTAGTTTGCAAGATACTTTTAGGTCCTTCCTTTGGAGTACTAATAAAGATGGTAAGAAGGAACTCCCTCTAGTAGCATGGGATAAAGTTTGTTTGCCTAAAAAACCTTGGGGGTACAAGCATGAGGAGTCTGGAAAGTCAGAATTTAGCCTTAGATGCTAAGTTGGTTTGGAAATTGTATGAAAGACCATTCTCCTTTTGGGCACAGATTATGTTTGCTAAATATTAAATAACGGACCAAGAGAGTATGTTTTTCAAGTTTCTAATTTACCGTCTGGTTCAGCTATTTGGAATTTTCTATGTAAATGTAGATCAGTGATTTTGCCTCATCTCTCATGGATTGTTCATAATGGTAGAAAGGTCAGGTTTTGGGAGGAAGTTTGGAATGGACATCCCCCTCTGGTGAACTCGAGGGATTGGTCTCCTTTAATTTCCACTCTTTCTTCCCTTTGGGGTGTCTTGGTGGCTGATTATTTTGAAATTGAGTATAGTGGGAATCTTAAGGTGGCAAAATGGAAATCAATTGAGTTTTTAGATATTGATCAAAATGTGAAATTGGAATATGAAAAGATGTTGGGGGAGAGAGTAATAATTCTTTCTGATGCTGACGATGAACTTATCTGGGCAAGGAATATCTCTAGCAAGTACACAGTTAAGGATGGCCATAATTCTCTCTTGGTTGCTAAAGATTTATCTACTTGGCCATACAAGCTGTTTTGGCATATGGCTTGCCTCCCAAAGGCTGGAAAGGCTGGTGCTTTTGCTTGGTTAGCAGTGCAAGACAGGGTCCTTACAGGAATGAGGTTGGACATGTTGGGTATTACTGCAGTATTTTCTTGTGTCTTTTGAAATAAAAATTTAGAATCCTCTGCACACTTGTTTCTTCACTGTGATTTTGCCTATGCTTGCTGGCAGTGGTTGTTTGAAAAGCTCAATCTATCCTTTGTTATTGGTAAGGATCTCCTTTCCCACTTTAGAGCCTGGCCTCTCCTGTTTGCCTCATCTTTCTATGCATGTCTTTGGATTATTTCTCCATCTATTGTGATTTGGAATATTTGGTTAGAGCGTAATAATAGGATTTTTAAACAAACAAGTTCTTCCTTGGCTAAGGTTTTATTGAGGATTGAATCTTCCATCTCTGAAGTTGCTTTGTCTTTTATCTATAAGAATTTGGAAACCCTTACCTCTTTTTCTCATTGGGATGGTAGGGTAACTCGAGTTTGGAGAATGTTATCAGTCTTACCTTCTCATGGATCTATTTTAAATAAGACTAATGCTATAAGTAAGAGAAATTTTGCTTGTTGGAAAACTCCTCCGCAAGGGCACTTTAAATTGAATTTTGATGGTGCTTCTCGTGGGAACCCTGGCCTGGCAGAGGCAGGTATGGTAATTTATGATCATAAGGTAAGATTTATTCAGGCTCGTTGTCATGCGATTGGTTTCAAGTCTAACAATTGTGCAGAATTCTTTGCTTTGTCCTTTGGTTTGGATATGGCTATATCTTTGGGAATTAAGGACTTGATAATTGAGGGTGATTCTATGGTTATTATTCAAAGTGTCATGAAAAAGAAGTCGAGTTGTTGGCAATTACAATATATACTTGGATCATATTTTGCAAAAATTAGATTTTTTTATTCCTTCTTGATTTCCCATTGTTATAGGGAAGTGAATAAGATTGCAGATTTCTTGGCTAACTTAGCCATTGACAGTGATGCTGCTAATATGCAAGAGGTAAGTGTGGATGAGATCCCTTCCTTGGTTTTGGAATATTTGAAGTAAAGAAGGGCATAGTTGTAGTCTTCATCAACCTCCTTATTTGGTGTGGCTTTTCTTTGGTGTGGGTTTTGCTATGCTTGATCACAATGTTTATTTTGACAGGGTCTCTGATTATGGTTTCCTTTCTGCTATATGGTATCATTCTAACCAGTGGTTTGGAGAATTGTGTTTCATAGAAGGGTGGTTCAGACTGGTGTTTTTTGGCAGCAATGGATATGCATCCTTCGGTGATCATACTTTAATCTTCCTTCTATATGCTTCTGTTGGCGGCTTCCTTTATATCTAATGCGGCTTATGTAATTGGGATGGGTTTTTTGATGTACTATGCCAATAGGCATTTGGTATTGGGTAGAATAGGCTTGTGTTACTTAAGCAATACTAAAGGGTTTTCTTACTGGTTATTTCCCTTAAGTGCTTTTTGAACCAGACACTGTAAAAAACTTTTAAAAATTAATATAGTTCAGTGGTTCTATCCACTTTTATAAAAATAAAATAAAAATAAAAAGATAATTTGCAAAAAGCAAAAATACACAAATTTCCTTTTTAGAAAGATCTTTATCAATATTTACATAGTGAGGTTTTATACCTTATTTCTTTATAAATAATAAATATTCATTTTAGGCCTATTTATTGATGTAGTCTATTTAATCCAAACACAATCCAACCTTCCACCCATGCCAAACCTAGTAATCGATAAATTATGCTATCAAACAAGATATTATAGTTAGGTGGGATAATTTTCTAAAACCTGGGACAAGAAAGAGTATGAGAAAGAAAGTTGTGGATGAATTTGCTTAAAAAATTGAAGCAAAGTTTGTGCCATTAGATTATCAACAAAAATGTTTCACCAATTTCAATATTCGAGACAAAAAAAACATAAGGGTACAAGAATATACTTATCAATTCATTAAGAATGACAAAAAAGAAAGCAGGTGTATGTCAAGGATTACATCCACTATTATACTCCAATAAGACCATTACCATGTTATAGGTTTGGTAAAATAGTTCATCAAGCATTTTAATGCTCTCAATGAGAAGAAAAACAAAAAGAGAAATGAACCAAGAAACATTAAAGCTCAAAGAGGAGGAGGAAGAACCCGTTATGGCAACTGAAAGAAGACAAATTTTGTTGGTAGAAAGAGCTGGCGCTATTCAAACGATGCAAGGGCAGCAGGAAGATGAAGAAAGATATCTAAGGAAGAACATTTTCCAGACATGATTGCAAGCCTAAAGGCAAGTAGTGTAAACTCATTAATAGTGATATTACGAAAAATATGGTTTCTAAATAAATGGGTCAACAACTAGATTAGCCAAGCTTAAAATATCCTTAGGGCCTCAAGTTTTAACCATACAAGTTGTCACAGATTCAACGAGGGCATAAGATTACAGTTGATAGAAAATGTCTAGTTTGTTTAAGTATTAAATTACACACCATCAAGATTATGTTATTGCTGGTATTCGCATGGATGCACATCATGTATTGCTAGGAAAATCCTGGGAAAATGATTGAAGAGTTGTCCATTGCAAAATAAACATACACAACATGTTCTTTAAGGACCGCAGGGGAACTGTTTTGGCTCTATTCAGTAAGAACATAGTGGCTAATTACCTCGCTCAATGAGGAAATGTACTAAGATTGTGAAAGAAACAAAAGAGTATCATGTTGAATGCAAAAAGCTAGGTATCATTCTTTCTACCTGCCGCCAACATAAGGAAATATTCATCAAATTGATTTGAAGCCTGAGGCAAGTCTCTCAAACATTGCTGCTCATACAATGACTCCTCAAGAGAATAAAGAATTAAAAAACATATTGCAAATCTGTTGAAATAGACATAAATTAGATAAAGTTGGAGATCATAGCATTGATTGCCCCTAAGAAAGCTGGCTATAGAAAAATATAAATAACCATAAAGAAAGATAATAAACAAGATCACAATGAAGTACATGGTTCCTTTGTAAAGAATGGATGATATTATGGATTCTCCGATTAGAGCAAGCTATTTTTCAAAGATAGATATATAGAGTGGCCAACATAAAATCCAAATCCAAGATAATACTAGCTTCAAGACAAAAAACAGGTTACACGAGTCACTACTTATGCTATTGGGTCCTACAAATGCTCCAAGCAACAAATATGAAAATCATGTAGGAATTATCATGATCATCCTTGATAAAAGTTATCATCGTTGACTTTGAGAAAACCCAAAATTTCTTCAGTTTATTAAAAAATATGTTGAGATTCTTAAATGGAAGAAAACTAAAGAAGTGGTAAATAATGTGTTGCCTCAAGCTGAATTTGGAACGAGATGAGATATGGGTCCCTGCAAGATTTTGAGGATATTTGAATATAATACTTATGAGCAAAAGTTACCAGAGAAAATTGATAAATCTCCCTACTTAGAACGTTGAGTAATTGTATGCTTATAGTTATTTCAAAGGAGATATTTCCAAGATTACAGATGAACAAAAATATGCAGTAAAATGCGACAAGCACCTGCAATGAAGTTGAAACAAAACCAAAAGAAATAGAACAATCATTAGATGAAGACTGCCAAATAAGACACTCCCAATACAAGCAGCATTTGGTAAAGTGGAAAATAACACCACAACAGAAAAACAAGCAGGTTTCTGAAATCAAATTTAAGATGCTTGGAGGAGAAAGATTTCTTCATTTTCCTTTAACCAAGAAAAAATGTTGCCGGGGCATTTAAATATAAGATTGTCATTACTTATTCAAAAATAAATATAGCTTTCTTTCTTAAAAAGGAAAGAAATACAGATTTGAAATAGAATTTTCTGCAAAACATGATGAGTAATGAGTAGCTTTATTTTAGGTGTCTTGTAGAAATAAAAAGCACGTTTATTCTAAGGAAACGAAACCTTTAGAGAGTATTGACCCCTTTTATATAAAAGAAAATAGATTGTTATCACGTGGGTACTGCTTCACTAAGTCAGGCTCTATAATATTCTCTAATTCCATTACCCTTACACTGAGACCCCCAAGTCCACTCTTAGGACTGTTAACTCACTATTAACCACTAAGTTGCACTCTTAAAAGTGTCCAGTTGCATTGCTACCTTCGACTTTATACTGGTAATCCTACCACTATAACATAGCCTATAAACTGATGAATCATACAAACCTATTTAATATAATGATCATTTAAGGTCACTGTTATCATAGATTTGTGATCGCTCATACAAATAACTGGGTCTTTAAAGCACTAGAGGTCTCATAGGACAGTTTAAGTCACATGCTTTCAAGTGTGCCCATTAGCACTCCCTTACATCCCCCAAGTTGCACTCTTTGGCCGTGGTCCCATTGAGGAGGATTAACACAAATTTGTCAGCAGGCGCTGCCTAAAAATATTTGGAGTCTTTTCCTAGCTAGCAGTCCCATTAAATTCTTTTCTTACAAGAATTGAAGGTAAAAGAGATATCAAGAACGCTGCCATATAAATATAAGTTCATATGCTGATGGGAAATGATTTGGCAACCCCCTTGCCAGTACCAGCTGAAAGCCAATAAGTTACATATTTAGAGTTCCTATTTTACAGGGAAATTTTCGTTTTCTTCTTGGAACTGTACTTTTCCAATTCCAGACTATCCTTAGATTTAAAAATAGAAACCCAAACCCGTTCCGTACAACTTGCGACTCCATGTTTCGCTCTAACAAACGTCTCCGTCACAATTACAGTACAGCTTCTGAGTAACGCTCTTAACATGTCCCTTTTTCCAATACGGCAAATGTTAATTCCTAGATGAACGGAAAGAGCAAGGGGCAGAGCCTTCATACCTCTGGTAAATCCTCCAGACGAACAAGAACCCTATCCGCTTGTGGAACTACCTGCGCATTATTTAACATAAAAAAGAAATTTCAAAGCATTTTCAAAATATTGAAAAACTAGAAAAACCTATATAAAATGTGCTCAAGATAAATTACAGTGCAAATATTACATACCTTCGAGATACTTATATAAAATGTGCTCAAGATAAATTACAGTGCAAAAATTACATACCTTCGAGATGTCTACATCTTGAGCCGCTGCTCTTATGCATACACCTCTCATGCGCCGATTCTTTATACCTGTCCAATTTATAATTAAGTTCCAGCTTGTCTCCTTTATTATCTGCAGTTTATATGAGTAACTAGAGAAAAATATAAAAACTTACAGGGAAAAGAGGCATTTCTCGAGCTGGCAGGGATTCGAACCGTGGTATTCAAGGGAGCCGAAGATACAGTACTAACAACTGCTGTAAGCCCTGCTGCTGCCGCCATGTGACCGTGCGCTAACGATACAGCAAACAATATTGCCAATAGAGCAGCTTAATCTTCTTTGTGGAATTCAACGTAATGAGATATGGTGAATGGAGCAAGGTTTAGGGCTTTCAGAAAAGGGGTTTGCATTTATTTAAGGTCATATGTCATGTGACCCTATTTATTTATTGAAGCTATGAAGATGATTCTAGATTATAGAAGCTTCTAGCAGTGGGCCGGCATTGGAGCGTTAAATAATTCGATGCTCATCGTTTATTTTATTAAATTATTATTTTTTATTATTAGGAAAAAAAAATTGAACGCTTTCTTCTTGATGCACCTAATCTTATGGTTTGTCACGTCAACACTACAAAATAATAGGTTAAACTCTTCAATTTTCATTCATGTAGTATGGTCTATCATGTATAATTTTAATGTTATAATAGATGTATTAGTTAATTATTGATGTATGTGTTTTGTTTGATAATTGTTATATATATAAATTACATTTATTTTGAAACTCTTGAATAAAATGAAGTTAATGTTAAATGTCTATTTTATATTAGATATGTATTAAGTATTGATGTATGGAAAATTTTTAGAATTGTTATATACACAAGTCACATTCACTTTGAGACTCTTGAATCAGACGAAAAGATATGTGTTCAAGAATTTGAAGATGATCAATTCTTGTCTTCATTGTTATAATTAAGAATGAATGTAATAATCATTCTTATAATTTTTCATTCATTAATGATACAATAGAAGTTCATTACTATCATAGATAAAATCTTAATTCTTTCATAAAAGTGCATACAATTCAACATGTTACCTTCTATGTGTGTTCTCCCTCTCCTTGGTATGTCTCTGAGTTGTAATTTTGCTTTCTAACTTTCACACCTTTTTCCAATTAAAGAGGCTTCAACTAAGAAGCAAACCAAAACTAGTTTTATATTACCTCATAGGTCACTAATACGATTTTTTATGTTTTTATTGTTACATTTTTTTTCTCTTCATTTTCCTTTTATAAACGAACCTTTTGTGATCACTAATTGTGATTGTGATGCAATGTTCATTGTTAATTTTTGCATAAATCCAACAATTTTCCAAACCTTTCCATTGTTATATTTAGCATCCCTCTTATAGAGCAATATCATCAAGATATCTTGACTTTATCTACTCATATGTGTCTGTATCTTTGGTTTACGGTTGTAGACTTTCTTTTTCCTTTATGTCACATTTTCTTGTTTTGACCCTATGATCTACCTTTACTACCAAGGTACAAAGACCATTGAAAAGTGTCATCTAAATTTTCAGCACCAAATGAATTGCACCTAACTTTTAGTTGGGCCAATCTATTTGATTGAAGAGGAAATATCAATGTCAGGTGGTGCCTTGGGTACTATAAGTTGGTCGGCGGATAACTAGCAGACAAAATTACTCTTTGCAAATTGTAAAAAGTGTTTTCGCAATGAATAAAAGAGTCATTTTGTCGATTGCATAGACACCACCCTATAAATTGTGGATTATTGGGGCTTTATTTAGAGTGTGGTGTAGTGTTGTTTAGGTAGGCAATTCCACTTACTAATGAATATATTGTTGTATCCTAGAGGTGAAATGAAATTGCTATTAGAGTGGATATTGAGACTATTATTGATTTCTTAGGTTACACTCTTATAGATGTGAATCACATTAGGACCGCTTCTTTATGAATAAAGTGTATGTAGATTATTTTGCAATGGAGTACCAAAAGAGTGAAAAATTGAATATGAAGAATTTCAAAATGACTTCACTAATGTCTTTAATTGCTTATTGCTTATACCATGCATGTTGGCATTACATAAAGACTATGAGTACTTGATAGAAGTCTACTTAATTCTTGATGATTTAGACCTTTGGTGCTATTATAATTTTATCAATATTTAAATATACAAAGATGACATGATGTCAATCTTAATTATGTTCAATTCAAGCATTCTTCACAATTGTGATCCTATTACCCCATCATCTTTGCTTCCATTTTGAAAAACATTTGAAGCTATATATTGTGGGCATTGCCCACCAGAAGTCGGTGTTCTCACGTTGAAAAACAACTTTTGACTCCTGTGCTCGGAGACCTCACGCCCGAAAGCAATATCGGATATGACTTCAAAATGTTGGGTTCCCCTCCTTATGGCTCCTACTAGCGAAATGTCAGAAAACTTTGCAGGCTTCGACTCTTTACTCACATAGAATCGAGGGCCAACTACAAATAGCCTAACCTACTGAAGCATTGGGCGATTGAGATTTTGATTTTCTTCTACTTTCTTATTAAGTTAGATGAGCATGCGCTTGTGATTTTGATCTTCTTCTATTTCTCAACAGTATATCTGACGGCATGGACAAAATCAGATTCGATCATGAAAAAAACTGGTATTCCAGTTTGCACCCTGATCATCCCCTTCATCGTAGTAGTTTGTTAGTTCTTTGAAATGATAGTAACAAAGAAAAGAACAGAAACCAGTGCAAAATCAAATTTTAAACACATTTCAATCGGATTCCCACATCACAAAGAAGGGTTCTCAATATACCTTTTTTTCACATTACATGTTGATTTTGTTGAATTGAGAGATTACTCGTAGCTATACATTAGGTTCGAATACCCCACAACCATCTTTTTAGAATTTAATTTAGATTAGTCATACCATTGAAAAGTATTATCTATGATCAATGGGTATAAATATAAATATTGATGGATTTATAAGTGATGCACTAAAAATGGGATACGAGCCAAAAACAATGTTCAAGAGTTAATATGTTAGTTTCCAACCAAAAACCCAACATAAATGAACTAAAAATCCTTTAAATGCATATCAAGAGAGAATGAAAGCATACAAAGAGTGCATAAACACAATAAAAGAGGAGCAAGAAGACTCCTTGAGATGCTCCCATGACGCTTGGTGGCTCTTCCTTGTTCTTCTCCTCTCCAAGATCCAAAGCTATGCTTGAGTGTGACCCTCAGTTTTTAGCATGAAACCATGGATGTCAAATGGAGGTTAGAAATTGTTGAAGATGAAATGCTAATGCTATGCAAATGCCAAGACTAGTATTTCTATGAGAAAGCTCAAGTGTGAGTGCTATTCAACTATAGTAACAATGCTAAAATGCTTCCTCCTTTGCTTGAAGAATAAGGCCTCTATTTATAGGCAAAATAGTGGATTGGAGGGTCAAGATTGATTTGGCTTGTGAAGGGCTAGGATTGCATGATTCTCAATCCATGTGATAGTTTTCAAACCAATCCCATGTTGACAAGTGTCATTATGAGAGGGCTTGAGGGGAGAGGGAAGAAGCATTTGATGCCTAAGGGGACATGAGGGTAACCATGGATGGTTGGGGTTATGGAATAAATCTATTATCCAATGGTAAAGTTATTGTTCAATGGGTAAACTCGTGTGCAAGGTTTACCCATGGTTAGGCTTTGACCAAAGGGACAAGACCCATGTGGGTTAGTGTGTTGAAGAAGAGAAAGCCTTTAAGGCTTTGTAAGAGCCGTAAATGTTTTTGGGAGACTTTGAGGGTTAAATTGTTGGAGAGAAAATGGCTTTAAATGTTTTTGAGAAGTGACTCCTTCCTAATCCTTAATTTAGGAATGTGCAAATGATTAGAAGTGGGTTTAGGCTAATTAGAAGGGGTTAGAAAATTCTAGAAGGAAGGTTAGTGAGCAAGTGGGCTTTGTAGGAGAATGCAAGTGGGTGAGGGTAAATAGGATTTTTAAATAAATACAAATTTATTTAAATGTGTGTGTGTGCAACTTGCATTTGAATAGATATATAAATAAATATTGATTTATTTAAATGTGAGAAGGGTATTTAATTAAATGTGAAAGAGGGTTTTTAAATACATGTTTAATTATTTAATATGAGATGAAAGGGTGGGGTTAAATAAATTGATAAATTTATTTAATAATTGGACTATAGTTAGTAATTCTAATTTAAATAAATTTATGAAATTTATTTAATTAAAATAGTAGAATGGGGTCGAAATGAATTAATTAAATGAATTTAATTAATAGAAGAATATTTATGTATTATTAAATATTTATTTAATTAATGGATAGATTTATGTGTCTACATTTGCCCTTCTTTGAGATGGTGCAATTTATTGCGTCGTTTCAAAGAAAGATAGATAAGCATGAGAAAAATGCCCCAAGGCTATTAGTGTTAGAATGAACCAGAGAAAACTATGAGGGGGGAGGGGGGGTGAATCAGTTTTCCACAAGTTAAACAATTATTGCAGATTATAAACCTTCTACCTGAGCAAAATGAAAACAGCACTATGAAAGATAAAGCCTGAGAGTACACAACACACAACACCAATATTTTGACGTGGAAAACCCGGTGAAGGAAAAAACCACGGTGGGAAACCCTACCCACAATCAGTTAATACTTCTGCAGTAGTACGTGGAAATATTACAATGGGGATTGCACTTGCAATCAGGCCAACCACCTAGAGGACACTCCTCAACACAAAAGGGAAGTCTCACAGACTTACATAATCATCAGACTACAATCTGAAGGAAATGAACTATGCAAATAGAATCTCCTAATGCTTGGTTACAGTTTCGGTTAAGCATAGTTGTCAGCCCTGCAACACCAAACTCTCAACAACACTTTGTTAAATGATATATCCTTGTTCACACATTTACCTCTCTCTAATAATGCAGACAAAATACCTATACCAAAATTACATAAGCATATCTCCTATATATACAAATCATCAACCTTGATAACAAGGTTGGCTAAACCCTCAACCCTCAACTCATAATTATAAAAATTACATCACACGATACAAAGATTGACCACCGAATCAATATTATGATTTACATTACATAGCATGGACCTAGTTAAATTCTCGAATAATTACATCCATCAAAAATCCTGCCAAGATCAATCGCAACACATTACACCAACCGGGAAAAACCCTCAGTGACAATAACACAGAATATCCTACTGGATCCAAATAAGATCACCAAATCTTCATGCTAGCCAATGCAAAGCCACAAAACAATTGGGACACGATCAAGAACACCTTTAGCACGTTAAGAACCATTTCTAGAAGCCGCATCAAAACCACTTAACCATTTCATCAAATATCACCAACCGGGACCAAGAATCGTCAATCAACAGTCTAGAACATAATCAATAGCTTCTTAAGCACTAAATCATGAACCAACTGAATATGACATACATATAATCATCATGAATGTCCTTCCAAAACCGAATCCAACAATCTGAACATACCGGAGCAAAATCTCTGATAAACCTCTGCCAAAACCATGTCCAACTGGAGCAGGTCAGCAACCAACCGGAGTAGTGTTGACATTAGTGACAACGCATAATCAATTCCTGCATATTACACTAGTACATTTGGAGTAGTTTTCCGACGACCGTTCGTCGGAATCTCAGACAAGTAAACATCGGAATTCTGAAGTATTTGTTCATCGCTATTTTTTCGTCATTGATTCCAACGACGAGATTCACGTCGAAATTCAAACGACACCATGTTGGAACTTTCTATGCACCCGCAACATGTTTTTTTTACGAGGAGATGTCGAAATTCCGACCTCATTGCATCATTTATCGTCGTAACCTTTTGTCGCTAACCATTTATTTATCATCGTAATCTTTGTTGATGCATTTTAGTTTGGCAGTGTCCATCGAGATAAGTCTTACTGAAAGTCTCATCAGCTATCGGCAAGACATGATTTCTCCATTGTCGCTAGTGTGTGTTCTGTAGATGGACCATCTTCAAGGAGATGTCATAATTTTGACGATTACGACGACGGACAAGGCTGCATCCGTAAAGTCGTAAAACGTTCTAAATTCAATAATAAAATGAAATACTCTTTATTCTTAAATAAATTCATAATTCCTTTAATAAGTCTATTTTCTTCCATTAATCCATTCTTAGCTCTAAATCACTATTCTATCTATATCATAATATACACGAGATTTCTATAAAGAGATAAAGATTCTCTATTCAATGAGAAAATGTAGTAGTATTTCAATCATATCTACATACAATACTTAGGCCTTTCTAATGCCTTAAGTTCAATAACAAGAAAAGTATAAAGTAAAGAATGAGATGCATCCTTTGATCTGCAATCCAAGCTATCTTCAATGCAATCTTTAGAATGAAGACAAGGACAATATTCAAGTGCTTTTTCCACCCAACCTTGAAGCTTACACTTCCCCGGAATTCTTGGTCAATCAAGAATACCCAACCCTACATGAATTGCTTAGCAAAAAGAATTCGATAAACAAGATGGAATCTGGTGCGTGCCTAGAATGATACATGCATTTTATATTTTCTAATTCCATTAAGAAACAAGCAAGATCAATCAAGGATATGGTAAAGAGCATAAATAAACCCATCTATTTCAATGGTCAATTAGTTACTCGATCGAGTATAATGACATGCATAGCAATAAAATATAGTTTGGAAAAGCAAACTATTCTCTCTATGATTCCACATTCGACACCCGTCCCAAAAGGTAACTTTCCCGCAAACATAAGCCTATCTAGATTTTTCTATGTTCATATGAAACTAGAATAAATATATAGAAGACAATCTTTCATTTTTTAATTCTAGCTTTTCAAGTAAATCAAAGACAAGAATTAAAATAAGAAGGTGTAACACATGTATGTATATTTACATATAAACAAATAGAATACGAGTACACATTATTCCTTCAAATAACATATTAAATTTGACACTAACATGTGTTTTCTATGATTTACGAATTGAACTATCTAAATTCAATAAATTTTCTACAACGAGTATTAAGTAAGACAACATTTCATAATGCACATACCTATATGGCTTCTTCAAACGAAATTTCATATAATCAATTATCATGACTTCTAATGCATAAACTAATTCAAAGTTTAACTCTTTCTTCATTAGTGATCTAAAGTAAACAATTCTCAAGATAATTCTATTCTTATTCTATAAATATATAATAAATTATTGCTCGATTAAGAGCCTACCTCTGAAATTCAATGCCAAAACTGTGATGTTCAACACTAATTCTTCTTCTAAATCTGATCGCAACACTTATAGATTTCCAATGCTTTTCTTTCTCTATATTTTACAATTCCTTTTGTTGTGTTGTTTTCATCTCCATTCTTTGTTCTATCATCTCTATTCTCTATTCTTTCACCTATATTTTCTACATATTTCTCCCTCGTGTTTCTCCCTCTTCCTTTTTCCTCCAAAACCAACAGTCTATATATATAGTGACCAAATCTATATTAATTTCTTTTTTTCGAGCCAATCTCTCATAGTGGTGGACTAATTTATTGGTATCTAAGTGACACCACACATTGTTTAACTGCAACATCATAGTCCTAAATGGTTTCGAATAATTATGTGTTCTCCATGCAATGATATTCATTATCTACTACGTGACACCAAACTGCTCAAGTCGTTAAGTTCATTATTACTGGTGTTATTATGTGGCTAGGCAATTGCTTAGTCGATATTACTATCGACTCCCATTGCTATCAATGTAGTTTGTTAGCTTCCCATGCACCATCGTTGGTATGCGGATTAGTTTGCATGCCATGCCATGCTTATTCTGACGATTTTAGCCACGTCGATCAGTCCATATTCAACTTGAACTCTAAGTTTTGTTTACATCATGGTCAATTAATACTGATTTCACTTTGCAATAGTTTCTAAGTCTCTACGTTATGTGAAATCGATTAGTATCGACCCCTTATAAATGTACTTTGTCGACTATGACTTGCAGTGATAACCTGCCACCATATCGGATAGGTTGCTTTCAAATAAGTCACTTTCATGCATATATTTATTTATATTTATAATAATTATGTACGTATATATGTGTGTATGATTGAATTTTTATTCGAACTCATATATATATATATATATATATATATATATATATATATCTATAATTACTTATTTTGAAAATGATGCTTATTTTATTTATTTATGAAATTGAAATGAAATGGAAATGGAATTTTTAGTGAAATAGATGATAATGAAATAGGAATTCAAATGCAATGAAAAGATTTACATTACGTTATTTACGTAAATGCAATTGAATGATCAATATTATTTTTGTGAAACTAGGGATCGTCATTGCCAATGAGCAATTGAGTGCAAGTGAATGTAGGAACATGTGAACGTGGATGAAGGCGAGAACAGGGTTCAGGTAGAGTTGTTTTAGCTCGTGGACTTCACTAAAATAGATGGGAATCTCACACACCACATTAGAATTTATAATCTGCATCTTGTAAAGATGGATGATTTAAATGACTTTATTTGAGTGTTTATTTAAATTGGAATGAGTAGTTTCAATTGATAGATTGATTTAAATATTCGTACATGTATTTTGATGTTTGTATGTGCATATTGTGAAATGGATTAAATATCGCGCTTATATTTCCACTTCTTGATTTATGATAATGATATATATAAACATATATATACGTATATGAATTATATGATGTCTTGAAAAAAAGAAAAGATAATTAAATTTGAATTGATTTATTACTATATATATATATATATATATAGTAATAAATCAATTCAAATTTAATTATCTTTTCTTTTTTTCAAGACATCATATAATTCATATACGTATATATATGTTTATATATATCATTATCATAAATCAAGAAGTGGAAATATAAGCGCGATATTTAATCCATTTCACAATATGCACATACAAACATCAAAATACATGTACGAATATTTAAATCAATCTATCAATTGAAACTACTCATTCCAATTTAAATAAACACTCAAATAAAGTCATTTAAATCATCCATCTTTACAAGATGCAGATTATAAATTCTAATGTGGTGTGTGAGATTCCCATCTATTTTAGTGAAGTCCACGAGCTAAAACAACTCTACCTGAACCCTGTTCTCGCCTTCATCCACGTTCACATGTTCCTACATTCACTTGCACTCAATTGCTCATTGGCAATGACGATCCCTAGTTTCACAAAAATAATATTGATCATTCAATTGCATTTACGTAAATAACGTAATGTAAATCTTTTCATTGCATTTGAATTCCTATTTCATTATCATCTATTTCACTAAAAATTCCATTTCCATTTCATTTCAATTTCATAAATAAATAAAATAAGCATCATTTTCAAAATAAGTAATTATAGATAAATATGGTTTGTGACAACATCCTGCAACGTTTTTGTCGTTGTAGGTATGGCAACATCGTCGATTGTCTTGTGGTGTTCATTGGAATTTCAACTTTCCCCAACATTTTTTTTTACAAATCTCGATTGCTTTTGTCTACACTGATGACCCTTTATCATCGTAACCTTTGCTGATGCATTTTACTTTTTGCTAGTGTCCATCGGGATAAGTCTTACCGATAGCCTCATTGGCTATTGGCAAGACAAGATTTCTCCATTGTCGCTAGTGTATGTTATGTCGATGGACTTAAACAATGTACACTATCCCAATCACATGCTTCTACTTGTTGGTGTTATCATCAGGTTGAATTTTGCAAATTACAAAGGATTAATATCAGTGAGCTTACAAAGGATTAAGCGCAGTAGGTACTTCATTATCAGGAAGATAAAGATGGAATAGCTACAAGAATGCATGAGAAGTCTTATCATAAAGAATCATAATAGTTTTTAAAAACCTCATTCTCACGCGTGGAGAGGTTGTTGATGTTGATTTGAAGGTTGATCTATGTGAAAACAAACTGCTGCAATAAAAATTCAACGTTTTTCTTGCATTTCATGAGTGAAATCTGAAGCATATTGTGGTTTTATTTCTTCATATTGATCTACACCCATTGGAAAATGTTTGGTGGATGTTCTGAGAATAATTTAAATTCATTTTGAAGGTTTAATCAATCATTTTGTGCACCAAAATGTTGATTGTCCTGGAGGCTATTATTTGATAGTTTTTATTGGATTTTGGGGTTTATTATGGATGAATGACCCATTCCACTTTTTGTTTCTATTTTGGATTGTGTAATGGGTCCAATATGTTGTAAAATAAAAGATACTAACCATATGTGTGTAGGAGAAGCATGAATGTTTGAATGGTGATCACCAAATAAGCAAGTTGTGTGTTGTGTGCATGGTACCATGTATTTGATCTGAAGATTTTCCCTAATGAGGGTATGTTTTTATGATGTAATGTGTTAATATATTTTTAATTCAAGGTGATAAAACATTTTTTTTGGTTTGGAAGTGTTTGTGGGGTTCATTTTGAGAAGGCCCTAGTTTTTGGTCCTAGAAAGGAGGGTTTGTGTTTTGGGGTAGCAAATGACCGTGTCTCTTTGAATGGGAATTAAAATTCTTTGTTTTGGAAGGTAAATCAATACTATTTTTTGGTTTGGAGTATTGTTTGTAAGTTTTGTGGGTACTTGCTTTGTAAAAGTGGCCTAATTAGGCCTAGTTTTGGGGTAAAAGTCATCATTTCGTATAGTTGGTCCAAAGGAGTAGTATGATTATTTTTAAAATGTTGTGTAAATCTGAAAAGGGTATCTGAATATGTGATTATTTTTCCAATTATTTTGGTAATTTTGGAAGTTAAGTCCAAAAAACAGGGTTTGGAGACCTAATTGGGGAAATGAGCCTAGTTGGTACCTAGTTTGGGGTTTGGGTATAAATCAATCATTTGGGAGTTTAAATTGTATTGAATCATGTTGTTTGGGGTATGAGAAGACCCTAGGAAGTGGCAAACCAAGTCGGGAAGGTTGAAGTCAAGTTTTGGTCCCTTGAGAGTGTAAAGACGTCAATCTAGGATCTAAACCTAAACTACTCTTTATTCATAAATAAACTTAAATTTCAATCTCTAAGCATATTTTATACAAGATATAAACAAACATCGAATATGGATATAAAAGCATTCATAGATATATCATTATAATGCAAATGAATAATACAATTTCATACTAAGAAGTTCTTATTTCCTACTTAGGCTTCTAAATTGCCTTAAGAATATACAAGAAGATGCATCCGTCGATCTTTAGTCTGCGTTGCTTCCTTCTGTCCTTTGAATGCAGACGAGAACAAGAATCAGACGCTTTTTCCGCCCAACCTTGAAGCTTACGCTTCCCCGGAATTCTTGGTCAATCAAGAATACCCGACCCTGCACGAATTGGTTTAACCAAAGAATTCGAAAGCAAGAGGGAATCTGGTGCATGCCTAGATTGTTGTTTGTAACTAGGGTTATGTATGGGTTCGGATTGCCTTAATGCAACATCTGAACCCCTTTAGGTCTGGGCCCTATCCTAGGGTAACGTGACCCTAATATATGCCCAACCCAATATCCACGCTATGCTAAATACACGCCACCTAATATATTGGCGCCAAAACTCAAGGAGGTCGACTTGCAATTAAGGAGTAAAGATGTGTATAAATAAGAGACATTTGCAAGTCAATATACACCAATTCATTCTGCAAGAAAATGCGAAAACAGCTCTGCTAATAAGGTGCGAATTCATAAGGGAGAAAGCGAATTCATCTAGACTTGTGCGAATTTGTTCAAGAGGACATAGGTGGTGTTGTACAAACTTGGAGAACTTAGAAAGAGTAGATCTACTATACAAAAAGGATCAGATCTGACAAAGAAGCTAAGTATTGTACTTGTGATTTTAGAGGAGAATATATAATCTGACCTGTGGGTCTTTAATGTTGGGTTTTTCCTCCTTGGAGGTTTTCCCAAGGTATTTGTGTTTGTCTCTTGTTTACTTCATTTCCGAGTTTACTGAATTATGATTTACTAAAATGTTACAAATCTGATTAACAAACTAGGGCATAATTAAAAGACATAAATTTTATTAATAATCTAGGGCACAAAATTACATGGTATCAGAGCTAAGGTTATACTAACATTTAGATTTCAGTAAAGCTTTTACTTTTGGTTGTTGTTCATTTTTCAGATTAAGATAATGGCAGGGTTGAAGATAGAGGATAGACTTAATGGGGCACTCAATTTTGCCTCCTGGAAAGTTTGTACCCTTTGAGGGGAATGACTTACTAAATGGTTGGGAATCAGATTGAAGAATAAGGACATTGACGGGTCCACATCAAAGGTATGAAGGATTCAATCAAATAAGTGTCTTCATTCCCCTACTCTCAAGAAGGGTTCACTTCTCTTGAGCATTTGCATCGGTGTGCCTTGCTGTTATAACCCTAGTTGGGGTCTCATCTAAAAGCTAAGGATGTTCTAACTTATTTTCTATCACATCAAGAGTATTATCGAGGGTTTGCATATTTTCTAGGTTTTGTAATTACTTAAATTTTTGTGTCAAGTATTTTGGTCTAAACCCTAGATTGATATATATTTCATGATTCTTAAACCTTGATGTGATCTGATCCAATATTAATGATGATTGAAGTTTTTTTTTAATGGTAGATTTATTTTGCTACTAGACATGCAACACTCTATTATTGGACCTAAGTGTTATTGCTAGGCATGAAATGCCAATCTTCCCTTGTCCCATTGTTGTTATTTTGCGTTACTTGATGGCACAAAAGGTACTTCTTCCGATTGGCTGTGATCATTCCATCACCCTGACAAGGTATGTCTCTTATTGCTGGATGATTGGATCCATGTCTTCATAGGGCTTCTCTAGACAATGATATATCAATTCGTTTATACACTTATAAGAACAACATATCATTGTTAATTGGTTATGATGATGCTTTGATGCTCTGTCCTACATAGTAGAGGTTAGTATGTGCTACAGTAAATAGCATATGTAGGAAGAGTGAAAGATGAATGATTCAATAAGACAATGGCTTCCTCCTGTGATTAGCATTGAGGTTAGTACAGGTTGAGGTAAGCATTTCACTTGTTAGTTTATTCTACTTCCATCAAAGCTGAATATAATTAGGATCTTGTTCAGCTAAGTACGAAGATTCTGTTCCATTTGATATTTACCAATTATATGTATGTGGTCAACTATATATTGTGATTGAGTCACTAAGGTTTATCAATTTCATTTGTTCAGATAACTTGGTTATGTACATCGCTTGCCTGAAACTGACATTTGTTCTTCTAATCAGTATATAAGGTTCCTTTCAGGCATGGTTATTCAGATGTTGACTAGTTTGTACATCAGCCTCTCATTTAACTCTCAGGGTCAAAGGTGAAGGGTAAGGTTGGCCTCTCAACCTTCAGAGATTCTTGGGCTTGAATAGCTTAAGGATGCTGGAGGATTACCAGCCAATGAAAGAGATAAGCTTTCTTTTATGATTATTTATATTTAATTTTAATTTGATTGTTCTCTTCAAGTCAATATTTGATTCAAGTTTCAGAGGGAGCTTGAAATAGGTATGAAATCCTATACAAAACTTCAGCTCATCTCCTTACTGAAAAGATGACTAAAGATACGTAACAGAAAGTGAAAATAAGGGAAATGAAAATATGGTATCTTCAGATTTATATGATGAGTGCCTTCTTTATTGATTCTTATATTTGATTGTCAAATGTTAAGGATTAAGAGGGAGTCCTATAATGATTACTTGGTATGAAATAATTGACAATCATTTGACAAGCCTAGGGTTTTGTAAAGGTCTAACATTTTTCTCTAAAGTATTTGAAATGATAATATGGATGAGTGTACTCTAACTGATGTCAACAGTCTAAACATTGGATAGGAGTTAGAAATTATGTCAAGGATCCAACGAAATTATTCCAAGTCAATTATACTCTTGATATCCTGAGACTTAGAATGATAGATTGTAAACTTATATGGAAACTAACTTGAAGAAGTTGAGGATGTCTGTAGCTAAATCTGATTTTGCAGATTCATCTGAAGACAGGTAGTTGATTGGTGAGTGCTTCATGAACAAGGCTAAGCATGATTGTTGCTAAGCATGCCCCGAAATACTTTTCAAAGCACAAATGATTGTGAGTTGAAGCTGTAATCACCTTAGAAGATTATCTCAGGTTCTGATTGAACAAAGAATGCTACAGACAAGGAAGACGGTTCAAGCATTTCCTTCAACTGGGATACTCTATGATCCATTGGGCCTATAGTGAACAGTCCTCAGTTGCATTGAGTACTGTTGCAAGTGTTGCCTCAAGAGAAGCAGTGTGGCTTCTCAAGATTCTTGTTAAAATTATATATAAATATCTGACAATTCAGTGTTTTATGGCAGGACAATCCTGTGTTGCAAATGTTCTCACCAAATATTTTGAAGCTCGAGATAGACTTGGAGTTGTGAAGAACACCGCCTTGGTTGAGAGGGAGTCTCAACCTCAGTGATACATTGTGTTGTATCAAACCACCCTCTGCAGGCAATGTAAGGTGGTATTGTAATCTTCTCAGGGAGAAGAGTAATCGTTAACCATCCTCTGCGAGCAATGTAAGATGGTATTGTAATCTTCTCAGGGAGAAGAGTAATTGTTAACCATCCTCTGCGGGCAATGTAAGATGGTAGAAAATATCCTCTCCACCCTCTGCGGGTAATGTAAGGTGGAACCAGTCTATGCTTGTGTGCGAGTTGGAAGATTATATTATATAGTTCCATTGTATGCATGTGTGCAAGATGGAAGACTAGAATATTCTGATTATGTTTATTCCATTCTTTGCTTGTGTGCAAGATAAAAGATTATGATGTTACATTCTTCTCTGGGAGAAGATTGAGGTATAGGTATTGCGTTCTTCTCTGGGAGAAGATTAAGGAGGATACTTATGTGCAAAATGGAAATAAAGATGGTGTTGCAATCTTCTCTGAGAGAAGATTAAAATTGAAAGTTCTCCTTCATCCTTAGCAGACAATGAATGATGGATATCATGGAAAGAGTCCACGATGTGCATGAATATACTTATGTATGGATTCATGACTTGCAGGCGTACATGTTAAAGTTTGGATTCATCCTCTACAGGGAATGTAAGATGGATACTATGGGCTATTATTATGTGATGTTATTGCAAGCTACTTATTGTGATCCTCTCTAAGGAGTATTAAAGTTGATAGCTAAGTTCGAATTACAAATTGAACATCGAATGTATTACTTAGGGTTGGGCACTAATCATGTAACTTGGTTGTAAGATTATTTTTCTCCCTAGTTAAGAGGGAGTGTTGATTCGAGTCATGGTGCAAAGAGGCGTCATTCATCTAAAGTACATTAGCATGGATGAATAGATTGCGGACATCCTTACCAAACCTTTATCCAGAGTAAAGTTTGAATACTTCAGAGGTAGACTTGGTATTGTGGAAAATAGAACCCTGACTAAGAGGGAGCTCCAATCTCAATGACTCTATCTATAACACTTTGAATCATTCTTTGCTTGTGTGTAAGAATGAATTATATCCAATCTATGCTTGTGTTCTAGATGGATAATTGTAATTATGTAAAGACCCACTGGTGTATTACACTTTCTATGCTTGTGTGCTAGAACCATCCTATGCTTTTGTGCTAGGTAGAAGATGTAATTCTATGCTTGTGTGCTAGATCCATTCTATGCTTGTGTGCTAGATGGAACTCTAAAGGTTTAGATTATGTATTCTCCTCTTCCCTAGTTAAGAGGGAGTGTTGTTTATAACTAGCGTTATGTATGGGTTCAGATTACCTTAAGGCAACATCCGAACCCCTTTAGGTTCGGGCCCTATCCTAGGGTAATGTGACCCTAATATATGCCCAGCCCAATATCCACGCTATGCTAAATACACGCCACCTAATATATTGCCGCCAAAACTCAAGGAGGCCGACTTGCAATTAAGGAGTAAAGATGTGTATAAATAAGAGACATTTGCAAGTCAATATACACCAATTCATTCTGCAAGCAAATGCGAAAACAACTTTGCTAATAAGGTGCGAATTCATAAGGGAGAAAGCGAATTCATCCAGACTTGTGCAAATTTGTTCAAGAGGACATAGGTGGTGTTGTACAAACTTGGAGAACTTAGAAAGAGCAGATCTGCTATACAAAAAGGACTAGATCTGACAGAGAAGCTAAGTATTGTACTTGTGATTTTAGAGGAGAACATATAATCTGACCTATGGGTCTTTAATGCTGGGTTTTTCCTCCTTGGAGGTTTTCCCAGGGTATTTGTGTTTGTCTCTTGTTTACTTCATTTTTGAGTTTACTGAATTATGATTTACTAAAATGTTACAAATCTGATTAACAAACTAGGGCATAATTAAAAGACATAAATCTGATTACTAATCTAGGGCACAAAATTACATAGATAATATATGCATTTTCATTTTTCTACTTCATTCTAAGAAACAAGCATTCGCTATCATACTAGGATGTGGTAGAGAGCATAAATAAGGAATTTCCATCATTTTCTACGGATAATTCAAACAATAACTCGGCCGAGTATATGCCATGCACAACAAAATAATAGTTGGAAAAAGCAACTATTCTGCCTAAAAACATCCACATTTGGCACCCGTCCCGAAAGGTAAATTTTCTAACTCAAGCTTAACCCTAGCTTGATTCCCTCAAACACAAATTCCATTGAGAATACAATCTTTCTTTTAAAAAAAAAATAGAGATATCATTTTCCTTACTAATCATTACTTGTCTAAATCAAAGACAATCTTTCATATTTTGGAAAACGACAAACTTTTATAAGCAATAATCTTAAAATCAATCTTTCAACTAAATAAGGTACATGCAAAAGAAGGTGTTATACATGTATGAAATTAATCTCATATATAACCAAAAGTACGCAAACACATTCTTAAAATAGAATTAGAACTAATTAATTTTGGGCAAAATACGATATTAACGTCGTCTTTTCTCTAAATTATTTTCTTCTATTCCACAATGGTTTACAAAGCATTTCAAATAAAATAATAATAATTGCTACCCATTTGGATGTACGTACCTATTATCTAAACTTCCATTTCTATACATTTTATACCAAATATAACAAATAAAATAAACATAAACAAAGAACTCTAACCTCTTGAAAACTTAGAGTGGTTTGTAAGATTTCGACCTTGACGCTCTTTCGTCAAATAATTCCACGCCTTGATCGCAAGTCTCTCTCTCTCCAACTATTCTTATCTATATAAAACTATCTCTATCTCTCAATCTCTACGATAATATCCAAATATCTTCTCCTCTCTTCTATTTTAACCCTCCCTTCAAGAATTTATCGCTCTTCCTTCCTTGTGTAAATGAATGAAGGAATGTGTGTGTTTTCCTCTCGTCCTCCATCTCTATTTATTCACTTTTTCCCTACGTTTACTCCTGTATTAAGGGCTTGGTGATGGCAAGGGTTTTGAAGTCTTTTACCTTTATTTCCTCTTATTCTTCCACGTTAGAGAGATATGTTATCCTTCGATGCGTGTTTGGCATTCAACTGGCTTCTACGTTGGACAAGTTTTTCTCCTAACACAGTGAGATGGGGAGTCTATCTGCAGATTTGATATGGCAGTCACTTGCGTGTAGGTTATCTTATGTGCACTGCAGCTTATAACTCATTCTTCTTGCAGTTCTTTACAGCAATTTCAGTCTATCTCCACGTTAACTTCATGCCACGTTAAGTCTATCTATGTTTAGTTTATACTACCACAAGGAGCCTTCCTTTTTGCAACGTGGAGATGGAGAAATAAACTGAGTTTTCAACATGTGCTGCGTGGAATGGAGGAGTTTAAGTTATCTATCGACTTCTCAGCTAATTCACCGAGGATCGGGGTTACATGCCAAGTCACCCACCAAGGGTCATTGGAGTGTTAAGTCTCTTATCGTGCTTCGACCTATTTAATTGCTTCGACAACGGCTACCGTGGGTGGAGGAAGTTGACTACCAAGCCGACCAAAATGGCTCTACCATCGGCTTCTAACAATCATTTTACTCTTTCAACCCGCCACCTTTTACTATTAACATATTAATAAAACAATAATATATAATAATATATTTATAATATGGTTTTTTTTAAAAAATAAAAAGAAAAAGAAAACCTACTTAAAACATTAGGATATATATATAAATTAATTGTATATTTATATATATTAAACGTCCGATTTATTTATTTCTATTTGTAAAAATGTTTTAAAATAAAGATGATATATATATATATATATATAATCCTAAATCATATACAAGAATATTTGAAACATAATATTTCAAATTGAAATAAAAATTATCTTAATCACTTTAAAATAAGACAAATTATAAAACAATTATCGAAATTTCATGCATACAAATTCCATATAATTGTAAACACATCAATCATAAATAAAATTATATTTGCATTCTCTTTTTCTAGAAACATTAAATCATCTTAATAAAGAACGTTAAGTCGATAAATTTCATAACTCTAAATAGCAAACTAATTTTCACTTTTATAGACGAAATCAATGTAACGATTACCAATTACTCACATCATTTTGTTTCTAATACAAAATCATACATTGATGAAGTCACAATTGCACAAACGAACTTTTCTACTGTGGTGTGTGGGAGATTCCCTTTACCATCGAAGTCGTTTAGTTAAAAGCAATTCTACCTGATTCGTGTTCTCACCTTCGACCTCCTTCACCTCATCCTGCATTACTTGCACTCAAAAGTTTATCAATATTGACAAACCCAAAAGAATATTAAATGTCAAATTTCATATCAATTGTAGGAGTAAAAAGCATACTATATTTCCTCACACTAGATTATAAATGATCTAATCTATTTTAAATTTCAAAATCACATTACATCTTTAAATTGCACATTATTAAATAAAATGATTCGTGACATCCTTCCCCTCTTGGAAGAGACATCGTCTCGATGGCTTGCCACTCATCAATAATCACAAAACAATAATATCTCATAAAATGTCAATCATAAATCAAATTCAAATAATAATACCAAGAGCACACAGGCTATCCAAGTTTACATCATAAAATTTAAATAATTGTTTCAAAATATCCAAAATTAAATAGCAGTTATTTCCTAAGAAAGCAAATGAGGAAAATGACGGTCAATCGTCTCAGCATCCTCCCATGTAGCACTATCCTTAGAATATTGGTCCCACTGAACCTTATACTAAGTGAAATCTCTGCTACGTAGCTTCACACTATGCTGATCTAGGATTCAGATGGGCTCCACTAGCACCACCCCTGGATCCTGAACCTGTAAGGATTGCCAATCAAGAATATGAGATGCATCAGCATTGTAAGGTTTCAATAAAGACACATGAAACACATTATGGATTCGAGCTAGAGCAGGGGGTAAAGCTAATCTATAAGCAATTGGATTGATAACCTCCAGTACATCAAAGGGTCCCACATATCTTGGAGCCAATTTTGATGATTTTCCAAACGAGATAGAGCTCTTATGAGGTTTGACTCTCAAAAAGACCTTATCTCCTACATCAAATTATCTAAAAGTTCTATTTCGGTATGCATAACTCTTCTATCGGTCAACTGCTTCCTTCAATCTACTCTTAATCAACACCATCTACTCATCCATTTCCTTGAGTAAATCTAGACCAATAATGATCCTATCCTCTAGTCTATCCCAGCTGATAGGTGTGCGACATTTTCGCCCATATAGTGCTTCAAAAGGTGCCATCCCTAATGATGCATGAAAGGAGTTGTTATAAGAAAATTCAACTAAGGGAAAGTACTCCTCCCATTTTTACTACTGATCCATGCAATACATTCTCAAAAGATCCTCCACTACCTGATTAACCCTTTCTGTTTGGCCGTCAGTCTGAGGATGATATGCTGAGCTAAAATTTAGCCTCGTTCCCAATGCTGCATTCAATGTTGTCCAAAATCTGGAAGTCATCCTGGTATCCCTATCAGATATTATAGTTTCTGGAACTCCATGTAACCGAAAAATTTCTTGCACAAATTTCTTGGCAAGAACAAATGATCCATCTTTTAGATTACCAGGTATGAAATGTGAAACTTTAGTCAACTTGTCCACCACTACTAAGATAGTGTCATGCTTATTCTTACTCATCGGTAATCCTTGGATGAAATCCATACTGATTACCTGCCACTTGTATTCTGGTATAACATGTTGGAATAGAAGTCCTGCTGGATGAACATGTTCAGCTTTTACTCTTTGACATTCCAGACATTGTGCTACATACTCAACCACTTCTTTCCTGAGTTTAGGCCAGAAATACAATGTTTTCAAATCAGCTACCATCTTTGTTATTCCAAGGTTTCCTGAATAAGGTGTATTGTGCATCTCATGTAAGATCAACTTCCTCAACTCTCCCCCTTCTGGTATGTACATCCTTCCTTGGTATCTCAAAATACCCTCTGGTTCTATCTCATATCCATCATAGTGATGGTCTGAAGAGTCTCTTTCCAAGGCTTGTTTAACCCTTAGATAATGTTCATCTTCGGAAAGATTCTGCAACACTTGTTGCTTCAAATTTGTCCTTGTTGTAACCATTGTAGATAGGTGTCTTCTTTTGCTGAGAGCATCAGCTACTCTATTTTCCTTCCCTTGGATATATTCAATACTAAAGTCATACTCACTTAGAAATTCAAGTCACCTTCTTTGTCTTGCATTTAGGTTAGGTTGTGTAAAAATATACTTCAATCCTAAATGATCCATTTTAAGCTCAAAAGGCTTCCCTAAAAGGTAATGCCTCCACATTTGTAATGCATGCACAATAGCTAGTAGTTCTAAATCATGCAGAGCATAATTCATCTCATATTGCTTTAGCTTTCGTGATTCATATGCAACCACCTTTCCTTCTTGCATCAATACTGCTCCCACACCTTCACCCGAGGCATCTGTAATTACTACAAAATGTCCATTAGGACCTGGTATTTTTAAATATTGGTGTTGTTGTCAATTTCTGCTTCAGGAGTTGAAATGATTCCTCACATTTCTCAGTCCATTCAAACCTTTTTTCCTTTTTCTGAAGTGAGGTAATTGGTGCCGCTATCCTGGAAAACCCTTCCACATATTTTCTATAATATCCAGCAAGTCCCATAAAACTTCAAACTTCTGAAACATTCTGGGGTGTTGGCCAATCTACTATTGCTTCTATCTTTGCAGGATCAACTGAAATTCCTTCGGCGGATATGACATGACCTAATTGCACCTTTTCCTGAAAGAAGGCACACTTAGAGAATTTCCCATAAAGTTTACGATCTCTCAATCATTGCAAAACTATCCTCAGGTGCTTCTTATGTTCTTCTTCATTCTTAGAATAGATCAATATGTCATCAATGAAGATTAAAACAAAGTCATCCAAGTATTCTCTGAAAATACTATTCATGAGGTTCATGAATGTTGGTGGGGCATTAGTTAAACCAAATGGTACAACTGTGAATTCATAGTGCCCATACCTTGTTCAGAATGCAGTCTTAGGAATGTCTTCATCTTTAATCCTTAACTGATGATATCCGGATCGAAGATCAATCTTGGAGAATACAGATGCACCTTTCATTTGATCAAATAATTCATCTATCCTTGGTAGAGGATATCTGCTTTTGATGGTTACTTTGTTCAACATCCTATAGTCAATGTATAACCTTAAAGTACCATCTTTCTTCTTTACAAAGATCACTGGTGCACCCCATGGAGATACACTTGGTCTAATAAAACCTTGCCTAAGCAATTCTTGCAATTGAGCCTTAAGCTCATACAGTTCTGTTGTTGTCATTCTATATGGAGCCTTAGATTTCGGCTCCGTTCCAGGTAAGAGTTCTATAGAAAAAATCAAACTCTCTCTTAGGTGGTAACTTGGTAAGATCTTCTGGAAAGACATCTAGAAACTCTGCAAGGACAGGATAATCTGTAGGACTTTTCTCTACATTATTCAAATCATTAACCATGACGGCAATGATGGAACATCCTTTTCTTTGGGCCTTCTTGAGTTGCATTGCCGAAATGTATCTCAATTCAAGAGGACTTTGAGACCCAAAAATTTCAACGAAATTCCCAAAATCATCCATGCAACTAATGACCTTATCTTCACAGTTCACTATGGTTTTATGTTCAGTCAACCAATTAATACCTAAGATCACATCATATGATCCTAGTGGTGCAACATAAAGGTTAACTTGGGTTTGGAAACTAGGAAGTTCTAATTCACTGCAAAATAGACAAGTATCTACCCTCTTTTCTGCTCGATTTCCATACTGAACCATCCATGAATTTGAAATATAACCAGGTTTAACAGATATTCTAGAAACTACTTGTGGATCAATAAAACATTCAGTAGCTCCCATATCTATTAAAATAGAAACTGTTTGTCCAAAGAGCTTACCCGTAATCTGGATAGGTGCGGCTTGGAAATCAGCTTGACGATTGTCGACAGCAGCGTGAATCTGATGTTGAGGGGCTCCTTGCTGATATGCTCCTCTCTGTGCTGGGGTACGTTGTGGACAATTGGAGGCGTAATGACTCCCTCCACAATTATAACACCCATCCCTAGGACCAGGATGGCCACCTGACCTTCCTCTGTCCATATTCTGTCGAGCATTGGTGTTATTGTTTGCTTTCTTATTTCCATCCTGATTCGCTCTTCCTTTTTCCTGGGTGTTGGGTCCCCTCTTAAGATTTCTTATCTGCCGATTGTTGCTATTGTGGTTCCTTTGGAAATTTCTATTCCCAAAATTCGGTTGGTTGTTCTCATTCTTTCGGAGGTTCCCCAACTGTTGTAACTTCTGCTTGCTTAGTTGCCTTTTCAAATACCTCCACCATCGTTAATGGATTATGGATATCCACCTCCGCTCCTATATGGGTTCTTAAACCCAAAATGAACTTCCGAATGTGGAACCTTTCATCCATCTGGTATTGCGGAACATACTTAAGGATATTAGTAAATTTCTCCCAGCACTGTGTTACCGACATACTACCTTGAGTAAGGTTTTGAAATTCTATCATCTTCTTGTCGAAGAATAACTGTGGAAGCCACCTTTTCCTGAAGGATTGTAAAAACAAATCCCAAGTGATCTCTCTTGGTTGTAGTTTCCTTTCTGACTTTTCATTGTCCCACCATGTAGCAGCTTCACCAGACAACTGATAAGCAGCCCAAACTGCCTTGGTTTCATTTGACATGTTGTGGAGACCAAAATATTTCTCCATTTCAATTACCCATGCCTCTGCACCATCGCCAATTATTTTTCCATCAAACTTTGGCGGGGCTATCCTTTTCAAATCCTTTGCCAGCTCTTCTTCTATTCTGGCTTGGTTGTCGGGTTGCTCGTCAACCCTTGGGGCTTCCTGTCAGACTTCTCCAACCCTTCAAACCTCTTGTTCGAGATCATTCATCCTTGCACTTTGCTGATTGAGCAGATCAAGAATTTGATCTAACCTTTCGTTCCCATTACTTGACCCTGCCCTTGTGGTTCTTGAGGCCATTTCTATTTAATAATTCTGCAATAGGGAGATATTGATAATTCTTGGCGATAAGAGACATATTTGTAATGTTACGTCTTTCGTAACTTCTATAATACTCCCTAACTTATAGCCTTATAAAACAACTAGAGATTTTTAATACTCCTATTGAATTTTTAAGGAAAACAATATAAATTTAAAATATAACAATATCAAATAATTTCACTCTACTTCATTCCAATTTACAATATAATTTAGGTTCAAAGTATATATAGATATCATTAAGAAATACACAATTTTTAACTCAAAATACAATAGAAGACATCTTTATTTGATAATAGAAGAGAATACATCTTTATTTGGTAAAAGAAGGAAATACATCTTTATTTGGTAAAAGAAGGAAAGACATTTTTATAGAAGTATTGTAACACATTACATCACTCATCGGGAGGAGTCAAGGGAGTGGATTCTTCTGACTCATTAGGACTTAATGGGGTATATCCTTCCGATTCAGTCTCACTTAGAGGGGTATAGCCCTCAGATTCATCATCACTTAGAGGAGTATACTCCTCGGATTCTTCAGAACTGATCACTATTGGCCTGATAGGTGAATATTCCAACTCAGGCTCTTTTTCTTTTTCAGGGATATTCTTCTCAGTATGACATTCAGTAGGGTCCTTTCCTATTACAACACTCTCTTCTGGGACTAGTTTTGCTTCAAAAGGGGCGTCATCCAAAACCGGCTTGACAGGTGATTGAGGATCCTTTTTAACCCTCAGGTAATGGGCATACCTTGCTACTGACTTTCGGGTTGTCTGCTTGGTATGAACCATTTCTGTAATGTTTAAACAAAAAGCTATTAATTTCCAGATTTATCTTAGCGAAGTGACTCATATAGGTCCTAGTGTTATAAACCTAGGCTCTGATACCAAAATATAAAGATGTCAATCTAGGATCTAAACCTAAACTACTCTTTATTCATAAATAAACTTAAATTTCAATCTCTAAGCATATTTTATACAAGATATAAACAAACATCGAATATGGATATAAAAGCATTCATAGATATATCATTATAATGCAAATGAATAATACAATTTCATACTAAGAAGTTCTTATTTCCTACTTAGGCTTCTAAATTGCCTTAAGAATATACAAGAAGACGCATCCGTCGATCTTTAGTCTGAGTCGCTTCCTTCTGTCCTTTGAACGCAGATGAGAACAAGAATCAGGCGCTTTTTCCACCCAACCTTGAAGCTTACGCTTCCTTGGAATTCTTGGTCAATCAAGAATACCCGACCTTGCACGAATTGGTTTAACCAAAGAATTTGAAAGCAAGAGGGAATCTGGTGCATGCCTAGATAATATATGCATTTTCATTTTTCTACTTCATTCTAAGAAACAAGCATTCGCTATCATACTAGGATGTGGTAGAGAGCATAAATAAGGAATTTCCATCATTTTCTATAGATAATTCAAACAATAACTCAACCGAGTATATGCCATGCACAACAAAATAATAGTTGGAAAAAGCAACTATTCTACCTAAAAAGATCCACATTCGGCACCCGTCCCGAAAGGTAAATTTTCTAACTCAAGCTTAACCCTAGCTTGATTCCCTCAAACACAAATTCCATTGAGAATACAATCTTTCTTTTAAAACAAAAATAGAGATATCATTTTCCTTACTAATCATTACTTGTCTAATATATCTATCGAAGACAATCTTTCATATTTTGGAAAACGATAAACTTTTATAAGCAATAATCTTAAAATCAATCTTTCGACTAAATAAGGTACATGCAAAAGAAGGTGTTATACATGTATGAAATTAATCTCATATATAACCAAAAGTACGCAAACACATTCTTAAAATAGAATTAGAACTAATTAATTTTGGGCAAAATACGATATTAACGTCGTCTTTTCTCTAAATTATTTTCTTCTATTCCACAATGGTTTACAAAGCATTTCAAATAAAATAATAATAATTGCTACCCATTTGGACGTACGTACCTATTATCTAAACTTCCATTTCTATACATTTTATACCAAATATAACAAATAAAATAAACATAAACAAAGAACTCTAACCTCTTGAAAACTTAGAGTGGTTTGTAAGATTTTGACCTTGACGCTCTTTCGTCAAATAATTCCACGCCTTGATCGCAAGTCTCTCTCTCTCCAACTATTCTTATCTCTATATCAAACTATCTCTATCTCTCAATCTCTACGATAATATCCAAATATCTTCTCCTCTCTTCTATTTTAACCTTCCCTTCAAGAATTTATCGCTCTTCCTTCCTTGTGTAAATGAATGAAGGAATGTGTGTGTTTTCCTCTCGTCCTCCATCTCTATTTATTCACTTTTTCCCTATGTTTACTCCTGTATTAAGGGCTCGGTGATGGCAAGGGTTTTGAAGTCTTTTACCTTTATTTCCTCTTATTCTTCCACGTCTAAGAGATATGTTATCCTTCGATACGTATTTGCCATTCAACTGGCTTCTACGTTGGACAGGTCTTTCTCCTAACACTGTGAGATGGGGAGTCTATCTATAGATTTGATATGGCAGTCACTTGCGTGTAGGTCATCTTATGTGCACTGCAGCTTATAACTCATTCTTCCTGCAGTTCTTTACCGCAATTTCAGTCTATCTCCATGTTAACTTCATGCCACGTTAAGTCTATCTATGTTTAGTTTATACTACCACAAGAAGTCTTCCTTTTTGCAACGTGGAGATGGAGAAATAAACTGAGTTTTCAACATGTGCTGCGTGGAATGGAGGACTTTAAGTTATCTGTTGACTTCTCAGCTAATTCACCGAGGATCGGGGTTACATGCCAAGTCACCCACCAAGGGTCATGGGAGTGTTAAGTCTCTTATTGTGCTTCGACCTATTTAATTGGTTCGACAACGGCTACCGTGGGTGGAGGAAGTTGACTACCAAGCTGACCAAAATGGCTCTACCATCAGCTTCTAACAGTCATTTTACTCTTTCAACCCGCCACCTTTTACTATTAACATATTTAATAAAACAATAATATATAATAATATATTTATAATATGGTTTTTTTTTAAAAATAAAAATAAAAAGAAAACCTACTTAAAACATTAGGATACATATATAAATTAATTGTATATTTATATATATTAAACGTCCGATTTATTTATTTCTATTTGTAAAAATGTTTTAAAATAAAGATGATATATATATATAATCCTAAATCATATACAAGAATATTTGAAACATAATATTTCAAATTGAAATAAAAATTATCTTAATCACTTTAAAATAAGACAAATTATAAAACAATTATCGAAATTTCATGCATACAAATTCCATATAATTGTAAACACATCAATCATAAATAAAATTATATTTGCATTCTCTTTTTCTAGAAACATTAAATCATCTTAATAAAGAACGTTAAGTCGATAAATTTCATAACTCTAAATAGCAAACTAATTTTCACTTTTATAGACGAAATCAATGTAACGATTACCAATTACTCACATCATTTTGTTTCTAATACAAAATCATACATTGATGAAGTCACAATTGCACAAACAAACTTTTCTACTGTGGTGTGTGAGAGATTCCCTTTTCCATCGAAGTCATTTAGTTAAAAGCAATTCTACCTGATTCGTGTTCTCGCCTTCGACCTCCTTCACCTCATCCTACATTACTTGCACTCAAAAGTTTATCAGTATTGACAAACCCAAAAGAATATTAAATGTCGAATTTCATATCAATTGCAGGAGTAAAAAGCATACTATATTTCCTCACACTAGATTATGAATGATCTAATCTATTTTAAATTTCAAAATCACATTACATCTTTAAATTGCACATTATTAAATAAATCGATTCGTGACAAAGAGGGCTTAGTGTTGAAGAGTAAGTTGGTAATCCTGTGGGTTGAAGTTCAAAATTAGTTGATAATTGTGTGAAGACCCAGCCACCTAAGGACATTGGATGAATCCAAGAGGAATCAGGCTCGGACCAGGACCCAGGCAGAATCAAAATTAGGGTCCAGGGGTTTTAGTGAAGAATCAGTAACTTAGTTTAACAGTCAATTTCCAACAGTTCCACGTTCTTTTATGCATGCTCTTTCTTCAAATTTGACCCAAAATAAACTAAAAATGAACAATGAATGAACAAAATGAGGCAGTGTGTCTATTCTAAAACAAAATGAACAAATGTTAAGGAATGAATAGAGAAAGTGTGTCTATTCTACAACAAAATAAACTCATGAAACCAATGAGGCATGCATTCACTTGTAATGGGGAACTGTCTCATAGAAGTGTGTTCACAACTTGCAACACTGAATATGTAACCTACAAACAAGATGCTTAGCATCAATAAGATTAGCAGTATAGCATAATGAAATATTGAAAAGTGTGTTATCTTATTGAGCTTCTCTTTGTTTCAATAATAGTTTAATATTCTCTACTTAACAGGGCCAACCATGTGAAGGTGGAAGCTCATTTGGCCCCTCCCCTCCCCCCCTAATATCACTCGAAATTCCCTGTTAATGTCTAACATTATTTCATCCGTTAATGAAACATAACATTCATTCATTATCATGTAACATTCATTAACACATAACATTCATTAACATGTAACATTCATCAACATTCATTAACACATATCATTCATTAGCATTCATCAACATTCATTAACACATAAAATCCAGTTGTTAACATATAATAAGATTACAATCATTTTATTTTTCTTTCTTTTTGAAGCTTGGAGGTAAAGACTAAGTGGACGATCGTTGTCTTCATCATTTGTCCCCTCTTCAGTTCTTTTGCCCTCTACTCGTGATCTAGTTAATGTATGCCTAGTCCTGTACTCACGATGAAGATGCGTATGCAAAGGGAGTTCCGCTGAAATAACAAAGAAATGGGTTAAATTCATGAGTTTTATAATTATTCTTACAAGTATTTCATTAATTAAAAGAAAATTACAGGGGTGTTATTTACCTTATGGGGCCACATCATCTTCCTGATCATTTTGTCTAGCCTCATCCTCAACATCCTGAACACCCTCTAAATCCTCTGGAGTTGAAACATGAAAGGTTACATTAATCAATACACCAATTGCAATTAAATTTGTTTAAAGGAATAATAGTGGTCCTCTTTACCTGGTGGGGCCCCATCACGTTCCTGATGTTGTCTACCTAGATCATGCTCAACTTTCTCACCATGGTCTACATGCTCTAACAAAAAAAGTTACATTAATTACTACACCAATTTCAATTAAAGATGTTTAATTGTAATAATCATTACATGCCCATCCTCAACATGTTGAACACCCTCTAAATACTCTGGAGTTGAAACATGAAAGGTTACATTAATCAATACACCAATTGCAATTAAATTCGTTTAAAGGAATAACAGTGGTCCTCTTTACCTGGTGGGGCCCTGTCACGTTCCTGATGTTGTCTACCTGGACCATGCTCAACTTGCTCACCATGGTCTACATGCTCTAAAATAAAAACAAAAAAGGTTACATTAATTACTACACCAATTTCAATTAAAGATGTTTAATTGTAATAATTATTACATAAATAAAAAATGTTTAGCACGTGAATACCTCCAGTACTGGGATGCACACCACGACCTTCATCATGTGCAGGTTGTGTTCCACCCTGTGCAGGCTGCATTCCAATGTCATGTGCATTGTTATGATTGCTTGATTATTTAAAACAAATATAGTCACGTTATGTTGGAAATTAACATCGAATAGATTATTGCTCAAGTATTCAATTTTAAATAATTTTCATTTAGCCTATTTACATGATTGACAAATGCACTGGATTCGTCTATTTGCCCACTCAATCCTTTTAGACGTTCAGCCACGACTCCATATCCCTCCCGGAAGGCAATTTTCATGTCATCTTCTGTGGGCACTCTATTGAATTCAAAGCCGTGCATTTTTTGCTTAATATCATGAATTTTGCTTGTATTATTAATGATTAAATAAATTGTTTGCAATTTATTATTTCAATGCGATATTTCATTTATTGATACTTACAATTCGTGCAACAACTTTCATATAACCACCAGAGTCGAGTTTGTATTGCCTGTGCTTTTCTAGTCTTGCCTTAGTTGCCTTTGATGTGTCGAGCAATCTATGAAAAGTTTGAAATATGTTAGATTATATAAATATATAGAGTAATTAGTACATAATTACATTCTTAATAGTATCACATACCTTCTTCTGCCTAGTGGTGTATTTCCTTTTTTCCTTTCAACTCTCTCCTTTGCATCCAATATCAGATTCTTCCACTCCCTCTCTGGAATCATGGGGGATGCTCGTACTTTTTGTTATTCTCTAAATGTATCCTATATTGGTTCCTCACATACTTTAGATGTTTGCCAGCTTGGTCAAGGACCTTGCTTTTCTCGAATGTGTCATTTTCGAACAACCCAACCAAACGGTTTATGAGCTCATCTTTCAACTTTTTTTCTTGCTCATTTCACCATTTACATATGGTGGGCCCGAAGATCTCCAATGTAATTTCATTAAGATTTTTATAAAAAATATCATTTCCTGCAAATAAATCATGGGATGATTAGTCCAAAATGAGTGATCAATAAGTAAATTATAATTACTCTATATAGCATAATAATTTTATAGTACCTAGAACCTTCTCTATCTTTATGGGAAGCAAATCTTTGATCACCACAAATGTGACCGGCAATGTTCCCATAATAGCAATACAAGAAGATCGAGGAAATGCTGCTATGGTATCACCACGAGTAGCCTCTGCATCCTCATGTACATGTCTTACTATGGAAAATGAATCCACTGTGAAATGCCCCCAAGAAAGAACACTTCAAGGGAAATAAACACATAACAAAAGAGAGAGCAAAAGAGGGATCTAACAACTTCGAGGTCAATATGATGTGCACTACTAGATGTCTGCATGCTGCGTGTTGCTGACATTGCAGTTGGCAATATAGGTGGGGATGATGGGATCTGATGAGGTGGTGTTTGCACAGGAACATGGACATCACCTGAAGAATAATACATTAAATATACAAAAACATTAAATATATGAGCAATAATACAGTGGTGCAGGAGCACCAAGAGCATAATGAAGAACTAGGACCATTTTTTTAAAGCAATAGTTTTAATGTATGGAACATGGATATCACCTGAACCACCTGGAGTACCCTGATCATGGCCACCAGCTTGATAAGGACGCAATATTTCCTATAAAAACAACACGTACATATTTTAGTTCCTGACATAAAAGAGTATAAAATATACAACATTTTTGAACTTATGTTATAATTAAAGATTTCATTACTACTTACTTGCATGTTTTGTGCTCTCTGCATCAATTGTTGCAACCTCTCTTTTATTGCATTAGTTTGAGGGACTTGGTATGCCAGAGCAATAATTTCTCTATTAACTTTTTTTTGGATCTTTCTCATCATTGTGACAGGGTTTGTGGAATATTCGATGTCATCATCGCATAATAGTGAGTCCACTATTGTATTGTCATCAGGTAATGCAGGTGCCTTTCCTTGAACATCCGTCTATGACAAGAATATTAGTAACATTATCAAAATTACTCGAAAACCCTTAAGAAAATAACATAATAATATAACATTTTGCTTCTATCTAATTTGCACAATTACAATGAGGTTTACCTATTGGGTAGAAGGGTTGGGAGATACATCCCTATATGTGCTATGTATCAGATGAATGTCGCCCTGTGACAAAGATTAAATATAAAAAAAAAACATTAGCGAAATGAAACCAATAGACTTAGCATAATAAATTAATAATAAAATGGTATATTGGAGTCATTAATTGAAGGTTGGTTTAAATGGTATATAGTATGTACCACCCCCATGATTGTAACTTTGTTTATATCTATGCGATTCAAATTATAATCGATTAGCAGCTCTTCCCTTGCACTTATTGATTTCATCGCACATACAAATACACAATTTCCCTCGCGCGCCTCAAATATGCAATTGGGTTGCTTATTAGTTGACCTAGGTCGTGTAGTATTATAAAACCTGCAATATTCTCTATTGCTTTTGGCCTTCCATCAATGTACATAACCACTCTTTTACTTTGATCATTATCTTTCCGTTGTATATAATTCACTGAGAGTGCATACCTACGCATACTCATACTTTTTTATATCGAACAATCTGCATCCATTTTTTATAATTGTAACAAGGTTCGACATACTCCATCAATTCAACAACTTTGTTGTAACGAACCTTTATGTCATCCATGGAAAATAGGCCCAAACCATGTAATGGCGATGGTGCTATGCGATATATCCTCTTGTTAACACAAAAATCAGTGTTTATTGGAGGAAGTTTCTTGGGTACCCATTATTTATGTAGATGTTTGTACCTCAAGGGCACCTCGATGTTGTCTATGCTCTCATCATCATAAGAACATGACCCCCCTTGAGCAAGAAAAAATTGCATGCGTTTATTGAATTTTCTCCTAATCTTTTGACCTCTAGTTGATCTCCCTCTTTTAGATGCACTACATGTCTCACTTTCGTCTCCTCTTCCTAAATTTCCCTCACTCGAGGAAGACAGATCTAACAAATACCTATTTGGTGGTACCTGCACTCCATCAAATGAAGAAGTCAGCCCTAAAGTTGATATTGAGATTAAAATTTGAATAAGCCCAACTGGGGCATCAAGTGTTGACAATTGTATTAGATTTGTTGCATATAGGAGGGCTGAGAAGGTGGAATGAGCTATAACATGTGGTTTCGATGAGAAAAAAAATCAAAGTTTTGACAAAATATTGTTGCTAAATCCTGGCTTATTATTAAAGATAAAGCAAGCAATTAATAAATGCTTTCTATAGGGTGTATTGACTTATGCCCGTCGTTCCATGACACTGTGCAAGATCCTCATCAAAGGGGTTAAGGTTCCTGCATATGTAATTAATTTATCTTATGTTAGCTAAAAATTACATGATACGTATATGCTAAAAATTACATAGTAGACAACATGAACAATATGAAGACATCATAATCATTGTATTTTTTTTTTCCTTACCTTTCATTTATCTATAAAGTGCAGGGTCCTCAACAAAAGGGTTGACAATGTCTGCAGTCAATTACCTGTTTCGACCAAGGATGACAAAATCAGACAAAATTATATACATATAATCAACACCAACAATTGAGCATCATAAGCATTACATGATACGTATAGTTTACCCAAGTGTATATTTCAGAAAGAATCTCAGAGATCATGGCAAGAAACACCAAAGCTCTTATGTGTCTTAGAGGTTTTGTTCAGTTTATATTGAATCCATTAAGAAGATTATAAATATTTGTATCCATAAGATGAAGTAAAAGTTGCAAATAATTGAAACTTGTACTATCAGCCAAAGTTATCCCGATGAAAACACTTAGACAAAATGAGTAGCGCATGGTTGGGATATCATATACCGATGTATAAGCATGATAAGCTGAAGTCAAATGCATCGGTGGAAGTCATATCGATCATTGCCAAAGAGCCAAGGAAGTCAGTAGATCGGGGAAACATATACCAATTATGGTCATCGACAAAACATACATTGGCGGCAAAGGAAAAATATTGTCTTGCCAAAAATCGTTGAGGCTATCTGTAAGACTTATCCCGATGAACACAACCAAGGATAAAAGTGCATCGACAAAGGTTATAATGAATAAAGATCACCAACGTAGCCAAAGGAGTTAAGATGTGTCATTTTGAGTCTCCTTGATGCTCAATGAAGTGATTGGTCAGAAGATCATAGGGAAAGATTATGTCGATGGAACATGATGTAGCAGGAAAATTTATGGTGAAGGAAAAGGTCATCGAGAAAACTATGCTTGTCGCCATGACACATTTGAAGTTACCTCGATGCCCGATGATAGTATTGGGTTGAAATATACCGATAAAATAGAAGGAGTGTCATTGACTTATGTTACCCCGACAGGGAAGATAAAGTTTCTAAAAGGAAAAGGGATTTTGGTGATGGTGCCAAAGATTAATTTTTAACGGAGAGACATACGCCTATGAGTCAATGTCGTATCAGAATTTAAAACTGAAAAAGAGAGGTTTTATTAAATGCTTGCATCAGGTAGATTTATTTATGGTTCACACGAGGTAGATTTATGAGAGGATCATCATTACAAAGCTGTATGCGGATGTATTGGGCATATAATCAAGATTTCTTGACATAATTTTTACACAACAAATCAATTGATAGAACAGAGAATTGAATTCCTGAGAGTTAGAGCAAAAAATTGTGATTGCGAAAATAGAGTCTTCAAGTTCCACATGAAAGAAAAGAGTGACAAAAAGCTCTGAATCTAGGGCTAAGAAATCTAAGAAAGAAGAGGAAGCTTCGATTCAAAGACTGAACCAAGATATGATACAACAAATGCAAGCACCAGGTCCTAAGTCCAGAAGATCGAAACAACATTTGCCAGGGAGGGACCAATTGGAAGATAAATACAAAAATGTTGGAGATGTGTGGACCAAAATGAGAGGATACAAATTGTTCGTGTTTCACTACCTAAGAAGAGACAAGAAAATGCCACTGTGCAACCCATGGAAGACCAAATTGGGTAAGCTAATTGTCCCAAATGTGTTTGTAAGTGTGAAATTGCTAGAAACCCTAGTGAAAAACTATAATTTTGTGGGGAGGTATATTCAGGCCCCCAATGGAGATGCCTTTATTAGGTTTTTTGTTGGTACACTGAATGAAGTATTTAACCTGGATCCCAACCCTGATAAACCCTTATCTTTCAGAGAATTGGAAGAAGAATACCTCAGAATGGATACAACATATACTGGGTGGAAGTTAGCTATCCATAAGAAGGAGGCAGGTATACTGACAAAATAGGACGGGCCACCATTCAACATTGAGTTATTCAGACATTACCTACAATATACTTATATGTCTTGTGGGCGGTTAGGAGGAGTTGAAGTTCCTGGTTTAATGAGTACTGGGTCACTAGTCTTAGCCATTTGGTTACACCTCTTATTTGGTAGAAAAATTACATGAGGGTTTCCTGAACCCTAGGGATAACAAAAGCCCTAATTTCAAGTTTTATTCATTGTTGATGCATTTAGTATTGTTTTATGGACATTTCAGGGGTATGTGGCCCGAGGAGTTAGTGCTTAATACCAAAAATAGGGAAGGGGAGGAACAGCCGGTTCAATTATGGACTTCTATTTGGGACTCTCATTATGTGAGATCAAACTACATAAAAATTGAAGAGTGGATAGCAAAACCATTATATAGGATGTACAGAGTTCCTTGTGATGGATCAATTTCAAATGAGATTAAGGAATTTTTAAGGCCTAAATATTTTGATGATAGGCAAATTGTAAATCATAACTGGGTAGATTGGTATGTGCACCAAAACTTTACTTGTTTTAGGATCTATGGATTTGAAGGAAGCCTATACATGCAACCAAAATGTGTTCCTGATAGAATAACATGTTTGGAGATTGTAAGACAATTAAGTGTCTCAAATGCTAAACACTTTGGAGATCAACATAAGTAGGCTTTCTTGTCTAGAACTTTTAGTTTTTGAGATTTCACTATTGTTTATACAAAGACATATTTAATAATTGACATAAAGTTAATGGAGGAGTATAATTTGTTTGAACACAGTGCAAGAAAAAAGTATGATTCAAAGGGGTGTCTACCCCAACTATAATGATAATAATTACTCTAATTGAAATCTCAATCCGAAGTTTGGACATTCATATGGTAGAGTTTACTATTTTCATGGCTGGTGCTCATTTAGTTATCAATCCAGGAACGTAAAACTTGAAATGGGTTTGCAATATATATGCACTAAGCTCCTTAAATGGTTATTCTGCATTGCTGCAGTAACTAACATTATGCGGAAAGGAAAGGCAAGAATGAAAATCATAAAAGGCTATATGAAAACTTTATAAAATAATGCTAGAATGATCTAATGTAAATAACAGAAATCACACCATTCTGTCTTGGCTGCAGGAACAGTCAGTGGATCTATTTCTAGTGGTTGCAGGAACAATCCAGTCATGAACTTCTACTGCAACTAGGTAAAAACGAACTTCAATGAACATAAACACATGATCACTCACCAAGTGGGCTCCCTTGGATGAGTGATATCAAACTTCTAGAAAAATACTTTTAATAGATCAGAACAACATATCTTTGCTTTATTTCATTCTGAAATCGATTACATGTTCTAAAAGAAAATTCTAGAATGCTTTAAAAAAATCTTTGCTCAATTCCTTTCTATCTTGTCTAACCTCTAAGAAAAAGGAAGAGCTTATTATAAAGAAAAGATAAACTACAATGGACAACTCAAATCACGGCCAGAAGAAGAGGCAGATGAATGTCAGATGAAGGAGATAACTAGAGCTTGGCTGCAGGGATAGTTAGTGGATCTAAATTGAACCACAGTCTCTGCATAGTGATATTTTGTGAATTCAATATGCACTAGAGTTAAACTTCCATAGTGAAGTATGACTCCTCCGATTATGCCATACATTGCGCCTGCTTGGATCCCCTTCAGTTTGATCTCCAGTTATCTGTACGTGATTCTTCAGTCTTTGGGTGCGAAAGGAAATCATCCACTGCAACATCATTCATTATCTGCACTAAACAAGAACAACATACAAGGGCATGCATACGCATCTTACTCAATTAATACATTCATTAACTCACATATGGAATTATCCTAAATAATCTGCATATCAACAAGGACAAATCACTTGGCTGTAGGAATAAATTGGTATGGCTGCAGGAATTAACCGACAAAGTTCAAACATGATTTCATAAGTTCAGGTTTAACACATGGATTACATATAGTCAATTCACAATCCTTTACTATCAAAATGCAACCCAAAAGATGCCAATAACCTAAGAGTTTTGATTAAAAAACATGTCAAGCATCAACTTATCATGCCCCCAAACTTTAAGGGTTTGCTGCTCCTGCAGCGAAAGGAAAATTTCTGATTTTCGCTGAAACTCTGAAATCACCAACAGTGTCCTGTCCTGTTCCCTTGGAAGCCAAATTCCAATAAAATTCTTTCATTTTTCCAACCTGGACCATCTAGCTATTTCCTCTGCAACTACATCATAATTCTGTTCTGCTGGTTGGCATGTCAAAAGTGGCCACATAAGGATCGGAGGTTGAAAGATCATTGGAAGCCATTTGTTGGCTTTCTCCTTGCCTAACTGTATGTATCTGGGGGCTCTTTGTATGGCTGCATGAAAATTCTAGTGAGTAAGGTTCTCCTTGTTTTAAATGTTTTGGTAGATTATTCCAACGTTGAGCTAACCCTTTCATTGCGGTTGTCCTGTCAGTTTGAACCAAATGCTCATACACTTGATAAACTTCCTCTCTCATTGGAAGTACTATCTTACTAACATCATCTCTTATTAGTAACTTTTGCCAATCACAATAGAGAACCCTTGGTGCTTTTGATTCCCTTCTCAATGATAATGGACAGTCAAGCTCTAATTTTTTATACTCCCTGGCTTATGGCCCTATGATAATCTCATTTTGGATCCATGACATTAAAGCTCTGATATGGATGTCCCCAATATACAATAAAGGATTCCATTCCCTGTCTTGGGGTATAACATAGTTATGTAAGTATAACTCACATAACAAATTCTTCACAACAGGTGGAGAGGTTTGATAAGCATAATAGAATTCCTCAGGTGTTTCCAAGGATGGATTAAGGTCCCTAACAATGCGGTTTAGTCTGAGGTTTAGATACCGCTCTTTCAAATGTACTGCATAAACTTTTGGGGGTGCCCTACACTGCATCAACTCAGGAACCATACCATAAATCACTTCTACCTTAGCTTCTAATTCCTCAATTCTATTATCTCTCTTTTCAATCTCTTTTTGCTACTTATCAATTATCCCCTGCAACCTATCCTTCTCTATTTCCCATTGCCTATAAAATGTTAAAGAAATAGATAAACTACTTAGGGATGAAGGAGGTCTAATAGGTCCTACCTTAGACCGTGGGATTTCTTCAATAAACTCCTCATTCTGGGTTGGCATATCTCCCATATTTTCTTCAGGTTGCTGTAGAACATCCTCAACAATTTCTTCACATTGCAATGCCACAGAAGCAAGATTTGCTAGTTTATCCGTAATAACCTCTTCTTGAATTTCTTCTTCCACAGGGTGTTCTTGAATTTCTTCCTCCACAGGGTGTTCTTGAATTTCTTCCTCCACAACATTTTCTTCTTCCAAAGTTTCTACTGCAATAACCTCTGTTGGATTACTCACAGGTTGAGTCTTCTATGTCCTCCTTCTTGTTATCCTTACATACACTTTTGGAACGACTACAGGAGTTTTTGTTTTTGTCCTACGCCTCTTGGCTGTAGGAGGAATCTGAGTTACCTGCGGTCGGATAACAAGTTCTTCATCTAATTCATCCTTTTCTAACTCCTTTCCTTTCCTTTGCAGAATGGGTGAATCTCTTTGAAGAGAAGTAGAGGGTTTCTCTTCAATTGACTCCACTTCAATATTTTCTTCTATCATAACTATGGTTCCTTCAGCAACAAGCAAACCCTCATCTTCATCAGAAGGATCTTCTGCAACATTCTCTTCTTCAACCAGCGGGTTATCTGCAACAGGGGCATCCTCAATTTGAAATTGCAGTATAACCTCAAATACACCCCATTCCATTTGTGAAACATCTCTCAGGGACCACTGTACAAGTAGCTTAACGAGTCCATGATGGCTAACAGAGCGATTTCCATTTTTTCGCGTCTCCTTAGCACTTGTAGAGATGAGATGATATAAAAAATTAGGTACATTAACTTGTCGACCATGCCGCAGATGACTAAGTAACTTAAAATGAGGTGAATGTAGGTTTGAATACTATCCTTCACATGTAATATACTTCATGATATACAAAGCTACCTGAGGCCAATGTTCTGATAAAGAAACCCTTATAGTTCCTTGTCTATCCACCATTAAGGGTCCATCTGTAGGAATTGTGAACTCTGCCCTGGCACACCTTGCATCTTTTGATTCTGGAAAGAGTTCCCCTTCCTGCAACAACCCTATTACTTTTTCTATTCGTTGTTCTATAGAAATTACCCTCAAACCTTTAACCGTAGCTTCCCCTTCATGAAAGGAATGCATGAATTCTGCAGCAATTTCTTTGTTGTAATCCCTAATTTTCAAGAAGTAATCCAACCAGCCGTGGTTTCGGAAATACTGCTCACAAAGACCATCCTGTAGCAACCTTTCATGGACCATTGGCTCATGGCGAATTAGATCACCGCCCATCTTTTACTCTGATATTTTTCTCTCTGCAGCTGAACCAAAATATCTGACAGTATTGTTAAAAATGAAATCTCTTTACACATCTTAGTTCTAGTGGAAAACTTTATCATTCACTTGCGTGAAATAATAACATAATCGGCAATGATGGGAAGCATATCAATTTGGGGTACCAAAAAGGACTGATAATTAATCATATTGGAAAATGAACCATAAAGTACCCCCCCCCCCCCCCAACTTAACCTAGCACGTGTCCACACAAGCTGACAAGATTTCGGGTAGTGGAGCGGATTTAAATAGGATATAATCATAATGAACTAATAAATGCATAATTAAAATAAAATACAATATACACGTACCTGCAATTGCATGAAAATGAAGGTGAAATGAAATGAAGTGATAGGTAAGAACGTGGGATGAAATGTAGTGTATGGAATTTTATGTACGGAGAAGAATATTCCCATATAAAATGGAAATATTTTATTATGAACTCGTGATTATGTCCACTACAGAGGCTATAGGAACATTACCTTTATTAGCTTGCTTAATTGCAATAGGAAGCTCATGAGTTGCTGTAGAATTCGCATCAGTTGTTGCAGGAACCTTTTCAGTGGTTGCAGGAACCTTTATGTCACTTTGTGGAACAAACTGTTGTAGGAACTCCTCTCTAGTAGTTAGCTTGTGATATAGGTGTAGGCGGTGTCCATTCACCAAGAGTTTAAATCAAATAAGATCAATTGTAGACAAATAGACTGCTCCATTCTGAAAAACTTCTTCTATCTCATAAGGACCTAACCACCTTGTTTGAATTTTTCCCATAGCATCTTTATATCTGGAATCATACAGGAGTGCCCAATCACCAAATTTGAATTTCTTTTCTCTGATATATTTATCATGCCATCTTGCTCTTTGATTTTGAATCAATTCTGTCAGTTGAATAGCTATCTTCCTCCATTCATCAAGAGCATTTAACTGCTGAATGCATTCTTTTTGTGCTTCAGACAATGTCATATTTAGTTGTAAAGTTGTTCTCAAGGTTTTATGTTCAAATTCAATAGGCATCATTGCTATTTTGCCATAAACCATCTCAAAAGGTGTGAAACCAATTGGTGTTTTCCAAGTTGTTCTATATGCCCAAATTGCTTCTGAAAGCCAATGAGACCAATCTTTCCTATGAACAGACACTGTTTTTGTAAGAATAGCCTCCAACTCTCTATTTATAACTTCTACTTGTCCATTAGACTATGGATGATATGGAGTAGATTTCCTGTGTCTTATATTGTATTCATTGACCAAAGCTTTTATCAAGGTTGATGTAAATTGAGGTCCCTGATCTGAGACAATCTCCCTTGGTACTCCATATCTTGTAAATATCTCTTCATAGAGAAACTCAGCCACCTTATTATCTCTTGCATGTGTCATGGCTCTAGCTTCTACCCATTTTGTTACATAGTCTGTACATACCAAGATATAAGATTTTCCATTAGAAGGGGGATCAATTGGGCCAACAAAATCTAATCCCCACTTGTCAAATGGTGTAACAGATATTTGAGGATATAGTGGCATCTCATCTGATTTTGTAGGTTTTCCCATTCGCTGACATCTGTCACATTTCCTTGTGTACTGAGCTGCATCCTTGTGTAACATGGGCCAATAATATCCCGTATTAAGTATTTTTAGTGCTGTTCTTTTGGAAGCAAAATGACCTCCACATGGTTCATCATGACATGCATGAAGGATGCCATATGTTTCATCTTCTCTGACACATCTTCGCATGACTTGGTCAGGTCTAGTATAAAATAGACAATCAACAATCCATGAAAAGTTAAAACTTTTCTCAACCAACAACCTTCTTTCCTTAGGAGAAAAAGAAATTGGCATCTTAGCTACAACTAAATAGTTGGCAATATCAGCATACCATGGACTGTGAGCCTGTATGAGAAAAAAATGCTTATCTGGAAAGGTGTCATTTATCATTGTAGAATCTTCCTGCAATTGAAGATGTGAAAGATAATCTGCAACCACATTAGACTTTCCTGGCTTATCAACAACTGTGATATCAAATTTCTGCATCAACAATAACCAGCGAGCTAATCTACTGGTGATTGATGGCTTATTCATGAGATATCTAATTGCAGTATGATTTGTATGCACAAATATGGGATACCCTATAATATAGTGTCTAAACTTGTTAAGGGCGTATATGATAGCTAACATTTCCTTTTCAGTAACTGTATAATTCAATTCAGGTCCCTGCAAATTCTTGCTGATATAATATATTGCATTTTCCAACTTGTCAACTTTTTGTCCCAGCACTGCTCCTATTGCATAATCAGATGCATCTGTATGGATTTGGAATGGTACAGACCAATTTGGCCCCTTAAGAACTGGTGCTTGAGTCAAAGCATGCTTGAGCTTTGAGAAAGCTTCATTGCATGCTGGGGTCCATTTAAATTCTGCATCTTTGGTAAGCAGTGAATATAAGGGACTTGCAATTTTATTGAAATCTTTGATAAACCTTCTGTAGTATCCAGCATGACCAAGAAAACTTCTCACATCTTTTTGCTTTACAGGGTCATTAATATGCTGAATGACCTCAATCTTTGTTGGATCCACCTTTATGCCTTGTACATATATATGATGGCCAAGGACTATTCCTTCTTCCATCGTAATAAAACACTTCTCACTGTTCAAAGACAAATTGTAGTCTTCACATCGCTGCAGCACTTTCTTCAAATTAACCAATGCTTGATCAAATTCAGAACCATAAGTTGTGAAGTCATCCATGTAAATTTCCATAATATCTTGAGAAATATTAGAAAAAATACTAATCACTGCTCTTTGAAAAGTGGCTGGAGCATTACACAACCCAAAAGGAAGAACATAATATGCATATGTGCCCCATGGGCAAGTAAATGTTGTCTTCTCTTGATCCTTTGGGGCTATCTGTATCTGATTGTAACCACTAAATCCATCAAGGAATGAAAAATATCTCTTACCAGTAAGAGAATCTAATACCTGATCCACAAATGGCAATGGGAAATGGTCTTTTCTTGTTGCCAAATTCAGAGCTCTATAATCAACACATACTCTCCATTTGCCTCCTTTTTTAGGCACTATCACCAGAGGTGACACCCATTGACTGTCAGAGATAGGATAGATAAACCCTGCTTTTAACAATTTCTGTAATTCTTCTTTAACTATCTCCTTCAAGGAAGGATTGACTCTTCTTTGAGGTTGTCTAAGTGGGCAACAATCATCCTTTATGTAAATACGGTGAGTACAAACTGCTAGATCAATCCCACTCATATCCTTGTAATCCCATGCAAAAGCATTTTTATGGAGTTTTAGCAAGTCTACTAGGCCCTCATTTTGAGTATTTGATAGATCTCTATTGATATTCAAATATTTATTCAATTCAACCTCTATCTTAATAGTAAGATCAATCTGGTTTATATCAGAAAAATGAGAAAAAGAATTCCTGCGGCAACAGAGTATGCAAAATATCAGTGGTTGCAGGAAAGTTCAGACCTGCAATATTCGGAACCAATTCTTGCAATTTTTTATCTTCTATGAATTCATTTATCAGTATTATATAAAGAATTGATTCCTCATCATTTATCTGCTAGAGTGGTCCTTGATTAATCATCATAAGGTGATTAATAGAGTCAATTTCATCAGATTCCTCTCCCAAGATAGGCCAAACAGCTTGTTGCTACTCAAGCTGTGGTTGTGCTGGAGAATAAAAGGCTAATGTTTTTGTAGAACTTCCATCTGAAATAGTCATGTCTCCTGATCTACACCCTATATATACATCAGCTGTGGCAAGCCAAGGTCTACCAAAAATGACCGGATATCCTCCCAATGTTGCTTTTGGAGATAGAATCATAAAGTCTGCAGGATATTCCCAAGAATCTAGAATAACTATGACATCCTTTATGATATCGTCAGGTCTCACTGTAGAGCCATCAACAAGTTGTAGAACTGTGGGTGTAGTCCTTAAACTATTGATCTCTAGATGTTTCATTACTTTCCTTGTCATTATATTAATGGTTGCTCCTAAATCAATCAAAACATTCCTTATTTGACTGCCATTAATGATTATACTCACAACAGGACTACTTGGATCAACATACTTTGGAATTGCAATTTTACCTAACATGATATCAGCCAATTGACCCATAACATGAACTGTTTGTGGATCCTTTTTCTTTCTACCAGGTTTCTTTAGGCATGCTTCTTTCAATGTCTTACCATATATAGGGACATCCTTTATTGCTTGCAACAATGGAATTTTAACACAAATGTGCTTTAGTTGATCAAGAATATCAAAGCTTTGCTATTGTTCAGTGGAAACTTCTTTGTCTTGCAATCTATGGGGAAATGGTGGTAATATTTGATTCTGAGGTATTGTATCTTTCGGGTCAGAGATTGTCTGCTCTTCCTGTACCTCAGTAATAACTGGATGAGAGGGATTAGGTAGAGTTTTCCCAGATCAGAGGTGAATATCATCTAGTGATAAAGAATAGGCTGGGTATTGATTAGCATCAGCTGAATAAGCTTGTTGTTGTTGCTGAGATTTGATATTTGGATTAGGCACCGGTTGAGTAGGCAACTATGTTGGCTTAGGCAGTGCAGCTGTAGCTACAGGAGGAGGCATTAAAGCAGGAGGTTGTGGCTGCTGAACAGGAGGATGATATCCTGAAGATTGGGCTGGACATGATTGGTTTCCCCTCCATTGAGAGGTAGGTTGCCAATTCCCTTGAAACTGGTTCCCTTGACCCTGAGATGGATACCAGTTCCCCTGTGGCTGCTGCCACTGTGGAGCTTGATTAACAAATTGCTGCCCTTGGCCTTGTGACCCATACCAATGTGGATAGTTACCAAAATTTTGAGAATACTGTGGTTGCCATTGGTTGTTTGGTGCATAAGAATTACCACTATAACCAGAAAAAGAAAGTGGATCGGGTGGCATACCTTGTATTTGAAAATTTGGTCTTCTTTGAGCAACATAGAAGACTTGCTCATCCTCACCTTGAACTAGTTTGAAGTCAGGTACTTCCACATTTGCAACCATCTTACATCTGCAATCTTTCTTCCATTGTTTACAATGAGGACATAATTCTGCAAGGAATGCATCAACTTCCTCATGCTTCTTCTTACCTGCCAATGTATCCAACTGGGTAGCCATATTGTTTATTATGTCCTCCTTGAAGTCTTTTAACAGATGACTAAGTTCCAATCTAGAAACTCCAGTTCCAGATGCTGATAATGGTGCCCCTGGCTTAAATATCCCGTTCTTCTTAGATGTAGATCTGGAATACTTTTTGCAAATTTCCCCTATTTCAGCCCAAGTAGATTGTGTAATGTCACCTCCTCCCATGAGATCTAAGGAATCGGTGCATTCATCACTGATACCCCTCAAAAATATCAATTTGAGGGAATCTTCATTCAGAGTACTATGCTTGGACTTCTTGACACTAAACAAAAACCTTTCCAGATAATCCTCAAGACTCTCATCTTCAGTTTGTGTCATTCTAAAGATATCATCCCCATGACGATCAATGCCTCTACAATAGTCTTTGTATTTTGCAAGAAATGACTGTTTCATCTCATCCCATGTATTGATTGTGCTACTACCCAAGCTCATAAACCATCTCAAAGATGACTCCTTCAAAGTGGCAGGAAAAATTTTGAGTCTATGGGCATCTGTAGTATAGTCAAAACTCCTACAGAGAACATCAAACTCAAATAGAAATGTATCTGAATCCTCTGTCACCAACCCATAGAATTTAAGAAGTGAAGATGCTGGAATGTTCTTGAGGTTGGCATTATCATGCTGGTCAGAGATGGGAAACTCAAACGTTGGACCTAGTGGTGGTGGATTATTCCCAACAGGAGGAGGGTTCCCTTGCATTAGACTTGTGGGGGTTGTTACTATAGGAAATTCTTCTTCTTGTGGGCCAAAAAGGAACTGAAGACTACCTTCTGGAAATTCAAATTCAGGGTGATTCAAATTTTGTGGGACTTGATAAAGTTCAGCAAAAGGGTTTATATCTAGGAAATTATCTTCTGCATGATTAGGATGAGTGGGCAGAAATCTACCTCTGGCATCTCTTCTTCTTCTATGCATGCAGATTCATGAAATTTCAAACAATTAACTGGAAACTATAATAACCATAAAAGGTTCTCAGTTTGACACCATCCCCGACAACGGCGCCAAAAATGTCTACCCCAACTATAATGATAATAATTACTCTAATTGAAATCTCAATCCAAAGTTTGGACATTCATATGGTAGAGTTTACTATTTTCATGGCTAGTGTTCATTTAGTTATCAATCCAGGAACGTAAAACTTGAAATGGGTTTGCAATATATATGCACTAAGCTCCTTAAATGGTTATTCTGCATTGCTGCAGTAACTAACATTACGTAGAAAGGAAAGGCAAGAATGGAAATCATAAAAGGCTATATGAAAGCTTTATAAAATAATGCTGGAATGATCTAATGTAAATAACAGAAATCACATCGTTTTGTCTTGGCTGCAGGAACAGTCAGTGGATCTATTTCCAGTGGCTGCATGAACAATCTAGTCATGAACTTCTATTGCAACTAGGTAAAAATGAACTTCAATGAACATAAACACAGGATCACTCACCAAGTGGGCCCCCTTGGATGAGTGATATCAAACTTCTAACAAAATACTTTTAACAGATCAAAACAACACATCTTTGCTTTATTTCATTCTGAAATCGATTACATGTTCTAAAAGAAAACTCTAGAATGCTTTCAAAAACTCTTTGCTCAATTCCTTTCTATCTTGTCTAACCTCTAAGAAAAAGGAAGAGCTTATTATAAAGAAAAGATAAACTACAATGGACAACTCAAATCACGGCCAGAAGAAGAGGCAGATGAATGTCAGATGAAGGATATAACTAGAGCTTGGTTGCAGGAACAGTCAGTGGATCTAAACCAAACCACAGTTTTTGCACGCCATAGCGATATTTTGTGAATTCAATACGCACAAGAGTTAAACTCCCATAGTGAAGTATGACTGCTCCGATTATGCCATATGTTGCGCCTGCTCAGATCCCCTTTAGTTTGATCTCCAGTTATCTGTACTTGATTCTTTAGTCTTTGGGCGCGAAAGGACATCATGCACCACAACATCATTTATTATCTGCAATAAACAAGAACAACATACAAGGGCATGCATACGTATCTTACTCAATTAATACATTCATTAACTCACATATGACATTATCCTAAATAATCCGCATATCAACAGGGACAAATCACTTGGCTGCAGGAATAAATTGGTATGGCTGCAGGAATTAACCGACAAAGTTCAAACATGATTTCATAAGTTCAGGTTTAACACATGGATTACATATAGTCAATTCACAATCCTTTACTATCAAAATGCAACCCAAAAGATGCCAATAACCTAAGAGTTTTGATTAAAAAAACATGTCAAAGTATCAACTTATCAAGGAGTACATCCACTCCTGTAAGAAAAGACAAAATATAGGAAGTTATTTGCACTTGAGTTTGGAAGCAAAAGACATCTTCAGAAATATGGAAGACGCAGAAGCACAAGAGGTAATTGATAATTTGAATAGAGAGCTAGAAGAAAAGAAATAAAGGTTGATGGAAATGGAAACAGAATAAGAGATGTCAGAAAGTGAACCAAATGACCATGAAGTTGTTTCTAGATATCGGGAAAAGGAACAAGAAGAAGAACGAAATGAAAATGAGCAAATTGTGACTAAGATGGAGATTCATATAGATTCAAGGTTAGAAGAACATTATGCTTTTGTAGAAGATGATGTATTTGTGAAATCTAAAGAATTTAAATATTTCTCTATAATTTCAAAGGCAAAAGGTTGAGGGAATCTATCCCACATATAACACCTAAAAATGAGGCAGAGTTGTTGAAAAGGTTAAAGGAGGATATAGAAGCACAATTGGTTACAATGACTCCCCAAGAAGGGAGGCAATTACTTGCAGAAAGCAGAGTAATTCCATTTCCAGGATGGGATTTGAGTGCATCTTTTATTTTTCACAGTCTATTACACTCTAATAATAAGGATTTCAAATTGGACATTCAAGGAGTAAATGATGTGTTTATTGGATCTAGGTTTGACCAAGATGAGGAAGCCTTACTACTCTGGGCATTGTATCCTCTGAATAAAAGGCCTAAAATTATTGATGTGGATAAATCATTTGGCCATATGATGAAATTGAAAATTGGGGAAATTGATCGCATTGTTTCAACAGACATTGGAGTCGACATTTCAAAGTTTAACAAAGCACAAATAATTAGAACAGTAAGGGAAATAGATCAATACAAAAGATTGTATGAGGAAACCATAAGAAGAAGTGGACAATTTGTGCCAATGATACTTTCCCTAGATAATTTGAAATGGAAAAAGAAATGTGAAGAGCTGCAACAAGAAAATCAGAGAATTTTTAAACAAATGGGGAATGTAAGAGTTGATACTACCTCTTTTCTATTGAATAAAATATTTAAAAATTTTAAAGGATATTTGGAAGAGTTTTGGGTTGTTTTTCAAAAGAATATGGACAATTCTATATCAAATAATAGGATAAAGAACAGATTGGGAACCAAACTACATGACAAGACTTTGGAAGGGACATATGCTAAAGAAATTGAGAAGATCAAAAGGCTGCTTGCAAAACATGACAAATTTGATGCAGAGTTACAAACTAAATATGATGAATGTAAAGACAGTCGAGCATGGTATCCCAGTGCTAACTGATCAGAGGGGAGAAATCAAGGATAAAGACAAGTGGATTTTAGAAAGCCAAAATCTACTCAGTGTTGCCCTTAATGTTGCCTGATCAGATGGAATTGATTTGAAAGAAACAACTACACAGATGGAACAATTCATCACATGGGAGATCATTGTCAGGGACCTGATCCATGATGCAGACACCTACAAATCATAAAAGTACTTGGAGCATATTAAAAAATGTGGCGAGATACTTGGGGATTGAATTTGTTTTCAAATATTTCAAAATGTTATCTTTAATGCTTTTATGTAATATGTCTAGTAGTTAAGTTAATTTAAGTCAGTTAGTTTTGAGTGAGGATTTTAAGTCTTAATTAGTTTAATTCCAAATGAAAGGGTATGCCCTTTCATTTTGGAACTGAATCCTCATCTATTTATAGGGTATCCTTTTGATGAGAAGACATTCATGATCATTCTGTTCAAGACGTATTTTATGCAAGTCCTTTTGAAGTTTGTTTTCTGGAAATGCCAAAACTGGCGACATTATGCTGTATTGAAGCGAGTTGATTATCTCATGCTTATTTCAATATAAAGATCACATGTTCTGCATCTTTGATGGTATCTATCTTTTCAATTGTTTGATTAGTTCCCTGTGATAAATATATTCAGTTAGATTGTTTCAATGTGCTATCCCATGTTATTATAGTTTGGGTTACGTTTCAGTTTGATTATCAGTTTGAAGGATTGGATGTCAAGCTTCATTCTGTCTTATTGGTCTTTCAAAGCAAAGTCAAATTCAATAAGACTAACTACAACATTATGTTAGGGGTGAAGGCACTGGTCTACTATTGTTTAAAGATAATTTAATGAGGTGTTTTTAGAGTAATCTCAATTATGAAATCATATTTATAATAAAGTAACCTTCTATTTAAAGCATTTATTTACAAGAAAGCAATTCAAAGTTTTCAGTAATTATTTAATTGAAGTGACAATCTCAGGAATCATTTTCCCTCTAATGCACATAAACCTTGGAAACATTCAATTCCAATCAGGCATACTTGACAACAATGGGATTAATACCCATCAAAAGTCTCTTCTCAATCTTCAAAACATCCTTACAAGACAACAACTTAATAGACACCAACCATACTTTGAGGAAGATAAACATGACAAAGGCTGCCCTTACCTTGTAATTAAGATAATCACTCTGGTCAGTCTCTTGATATCATTGTTACAAACTTATCCTCCAATTTATAGAAATATCCAATAGTTTAAATGAAAGTTATGATAATTCTTCCAAAACTGCTATAGGATATAAGAAAGACAATATTAAGATAAACTATACAAGATACACATTATGAAGAAAAATAGTCAAAATTCTTGATAACATCAAATGAAATATAGTATTTGATTAGATTCTACTTTTTTTAAAAGTTCTATTAAATACCCAAATTTCTATTAACCCATAACAAAATACGCAACTAACAAATAAAATGAGATAAATTATTCATATTTCAAGCCTCCAACTCAAAACGATTATGCATGATAGAACCAATATCCATTAGGACTTGTCTCACCTTGTGTTTTATGATGATGAATTCAATGTGTAGGGGAAAATTTATGGGATTGTGAGGCGTGTTGTGGCTCTTGTTCGATATCTTCTGAATCCATTGGCCATGGTTGCAACATTATGCGGTCCTGACAAAGAGATATTATCATTGAAGCTACATTCATTGGAACATTTCCTTAGTCCAGATGACAAGTATGAAGCTGTCGAATAGGTAATGGTTACAGTAACCAACCAAGTTGGTGTTGACATAAACCTAGCAACATCACATGAATGAATGTTTTCCCCTCTACAATTTATAGCTGGTCTTGGACCTAGAAAATTTGCTTCCATACAAAGGGCTATTTTGAGGTCTGGAAGGGTTTATAGTTGCAGAGAATTGTTGACCCCTCTAGAAGCTATTAAGCAACTTGTGATTATAAATGTTGCTAGTTTTTTAAGGGTTATAGGGACTGGGAAAGCAAATTTTGGGAACCATGTTATGGATCCATTGGATGATACTAGAATTCATCTAGAGTCATATGAACTAGCCAAAAACATGGCTGAGGATGTATACTGTGAAGATGCAAGACAACATATAGATGATATGGATGAGGAAACACAAGAAATGATCGTTGAACATGTCAAAAAATATCCCCATGTGTTAAAGGCCCTTGATATTGATGAATATGCTAGAAGTGTGGAACAATAGACATCCAATAAAAAGTGGGGAACTCTTGCTGACATAAAGATTGAATTGTTACATGGATTTAAGAATTGGCGAACACCATATAAAGAGCCATCCTAGGATGAGGAATTTTATCTGCTAACTGGAGAAAATGAAGAGACCCTTTCAGTGGGGAAAATTGTACAAGAAATTGCCCGTAGATTCCTAAATAATCGTACAAAATATGCTTCCATACAAAGGGCTATTTTGAGGGCTGGAAGGGTTTACAGGCGCAGAGAATTGTTGACCCCTCTAGAAGCTATGAAGTGACTTATCTTTATAACTGACAGCTACAGAATGGAGAGGTTAAAAAGGTTGAGGATCCATATTTTTCCAAAGTGGATACCATTAAACAAAGTGAACAAGAGAATGCAAGGAAAGCAAAGGAACTTGCAAAAAAATCTTGATGACAAGAACAAAAGGACCAACCTCTTGTACATTTGTTGTCGAGCATCTATCTGCAACAATTGTGCCCTAATAATTGCCCTAATTTTAAGTTTTACTCATTATTGATGCATTTAAACTTATTCTATGGACGTTTTAGGGGTATGTGGCTCGAGGAATTGAGGCTTAATGTCAAAAACAACCAAGGGGAGGAGAAACCTGTTCAATTATGGACTTTTGTTTGGGATTCTCGTTACACAAGATCAAATTATATCAAATTTGAGGAATGGATAGTAAACCCAATTTATCAGATGTATGGATTTCCTTGTGATGGATCAAACTTAGATGATATTAAATATTTTTAAGACCTAAAGATTTTGATGGCAGAAAGATAGTGAATCATAACTGGGGAGATTGGTATGTCCAGCAACTTGTCTTTATAATTGGCAGTCGCAGAATGGAGAGGTTAAGGAGGTTGAGGATCCATATTTTGCCAAAGCCGATACCATTAAACAAAGTGAACAAGAGAATCCAAGGAAAGCAAAGGAACTTGCAAAAAAATCTTGATGACAAGAATGAAGGGACCAACCTCTTGTACAGTTGTTGTCGAGCATCTATCTATAGCAATTGTGCCCGCTTCCTCCCAATTTTTGCACCCTAAGCCTACGTATAATGATGTCGCGTGATTACTTTCTTTTTTAAATACCACGTGTTCATCAAAATTTCGACGTTAAATATGAAATCTGCACTATCGAGAAAAGTCAACCCGATGGTAACACACAAAGTAGAAGCATGTGATCGGGATAGAATACACCGATGAAGTCCATTGACAAAACGCACACTAGCGGCAATGGAGAAATCTTGTATTGATGATAGCCGATGATGCTATTGGTAAGACTTATCCCACTGGACACTGGCAAAAGTAAAACGTGCCGGCAAAGGTTACGGCGATAAAGGGTCACAGCTTATGCTGAGGAGACATAATGTATTGGTAGGAGCTACGCCGAGGGAAAAGACATCGGGGAAATTATGCCCTGTCACGAACCGTATTTTCGATAATGTGTTATTAGGAGAAATAATGTAGGTTTTTATTTATGAATTGAAATTGAAACAAATATGAACATTCATTTTGATGTTAATGCAGTTATATACAAATAATAAGAAATGATGTATGCATTTTACTCATGCAATATGTAATTAGATAGCTAGTATTATCTTAATTGAGGATCGTCAATGTTGATGAATTATTGAGTGCAAGTGATGCAGGGACAGGTGAACGAAGATGAAGGCAAGAACATGACTCAGGTAGAGTTGTTTTTAGCTTATGACTTTGGCAGACTAGAGGAATTTCACACACCACAATAGAAAAGTTGTTTGTGCAAATATGAATTCGTCGATGCATCATTGTTTGACTTGTGACTTCGTCGATGTGTTATTTTAAATTGAAATGATTTGAGTAAAAATTAGTCGTTACGTTGATTTCATATATGAAAATGACTATTAGTTGAAAAATTAGAGTTAATTAATTAGCGACTTAACATTTCTATTAAATAAGATTTAGAATGCAAACTTTATGTTGACATGATTTCAATCATATGAAGTTGATTATTGTTTTTATAAGTTATTGTTCGTTTGAAAATGAGAATAAAGGTCTCGTCGATTTAAGTAATTGTTTATGAGTATAAATTTCATAATAGTTTAATGAAATCGATATATATATATACATACACACACACACACACACACACACACACACACACACACACACACACACACACATATATATATATGTATATATATATATATATATATATATATATATACATATATGTATATATATATACATATACACATATATATATATACATATACACATATATATGTATATATATACATATACACATATATATACATATATGTATATATATATATATACATATACACATATATATACATATACACATATATATACATATATGTATATATATACATATACATATATATATTATTAGTTTATTAATCATAGAAAATCAAATTAGAATTTAATTACTAATGATTTAAAATGCAAGTTTTTATTATAAACATGTTATTTTACAAAAGGTGGCGGTGGTGGATGTTTGTTCCACAAAAGGTGGCGGTGGCGGTTTGTTGGTCGACTAGTAGAAGTTGACAAAGTCAACTTCCTCCACCAAACGACAGTCACACCCCACGTAATTGCAGATCACTCCGCTTAGATTGCAGAACAACCATAGTTAATGGCTCGTGACTAGCAGTAGGGAGAAGTAAATGGGCACGTAGTGCCATGGAGTTAAGTAAGCGTAGATTTTCCATGATCCACAAAGGTAGTTGGAAGACTGCAGACTCCACGATGATGGTGGAGAAGACCAACCATCTCTCCATGATCCTAGGTTGATCACTTCAGAAGATATTACTTGGCCCCCCACCACTCCAAGACGTGTAGACTAGAGAGACTGCTAAACTGGTAACACTTTGGGGAAGGAGAAGATGTGGAATAGTTAAGCATCGAACCTGTCTATAATGCAACCTATATTACAAATTGATAACAATAACTGAGCCTTAGACGTAGCAGATTTCATAGGGAAAAATAGTATAAATAGAGGCATAGGCTTGATAGTTAGAGGGAGAGGAAAAAGATAGCAAATAGCAAGTGGAGCAAAGAGAAAGATAGTAAAGTTGGAAGAGAGATTAGAGAGAGAGAGCACTTTAGAGCAGAGATAGAAGGAAAATAGATAGGTGGTTAGAGGAAGCTCTGATAGAGAACTCTTGAGCCATCAAGGAAGAAGTATTCCGATTTAGAGGAGGCACGAAAGAGTTCATTCCAAGCCAGAATCAAAGCGTAAGGAGGTAGGATCTTCATTTCGTTTTGGTTATTTTGCACTAAGAAATGATAGTGAAATAAAGCTATGGTTGTAGCATAGGAATTTTTTTATTATATTCCATGTCTTTATTGAATTTGTTTTATTATTCCTTGAATAGACATAGAAGGAAATCATTAGGTGGTACATATATTGAAATAGCTAAGAAATGCAATTATATTGTTTAAGAATGGTAAATAATGCTAATGGGTTAGGATAGATATTCATTTAAAGAATGTGTACTCAAATTTAACTCATTTATATGAAAAGAATCATACTTGCGTTACACCTTCTTCTTACTTTGTACTTATTTGATTTTTTGATGAAAATATATTTGCTTATCAAAATAGCGAAATTGTTATTCTACCAAAGATTGTTTTCAATTAGGTGAAAGTAATGAAATAGTGTTTAATTTATGAAAGTGATAGGAAAGATGTTAGTTCTATTAGTCAAAAGATTGTATTCTTTAAGGAAATGTATTCTTGTTTTATGAGAACCAAGCTAGATAGGCTTGTGTATGGAAAGTTACCTTCCGGGACGGGTGCCGAATATGGAATCTTACAGACAATAGTTGCTTTTTCCAAACTATTTATTTTTGCTATGCATGGTATTTTACTCGTCCGAGTAACGAATTGAATTATCCATTGAAATAGATGGAATTCTTTTATTTATGCTCTCTACCATATCCTTGATTGATAATGCTTATTTCTTAAAAGAATTAGAAAAAAAAAATGCTTGTATCATCTAGGCACGCACCAGATTCCCTCGTCTTTCAAATTCTTTGGTTAAAAGGATGTATCTCACTTTCTTTATGTTTGTTTAATACATAAGGCATTAGAAAGCCCAAGTATGGTATAATGATATGTAATGAGAAATTTGTACCTTCCATTGTATATGAAATTTTTATTTAACTCCTTGATATCTATGATTGTTTTTTCAATTTATTAAACTTGTTTTATATTATGTAGGAAATAGACTTCTTAATTGATCTATGAGTTTATTTATGAATAAAGAGTAGATTATGTCATATAGAGTAATTTACGTCTTTACATGCCCATCGCCTGAACACATTTTAAGCTATCTCGATGCCCGATGAGACTAGCGGGATAACTCACACCGATCAACAGGAAGAGAGGTCATCGAGTTATATTATCTCGATGAGTAAGAAGAAATCAAGAGGCTGTTAAAATCATCGGACCAACATATGTCGATCATTAGGTAAAATCCGTGTTCATCGGGATGCCGACGCGAAATTTCAACAAGTCCAAATTTTGATGAACACGAGGTATACTTTTTTTTTAAAAAAATCTGAGAAAGCAAAAGAAATCCCATAGCCGGTCGGAAATGTTCGTTGGTTTTTCGTCCGAATTCCAACGTGAAATTTTAACAAATCGGAATTCCGACGAAGATGAGGTAATTTAAAAAAAAAAGAAAAATTAATCCAACTAAACAAAAGAAATCTCATAGCTCGTCGAAAATTCTCATCGGAAAACCGCTCCAAATGTACTAGTGTTACAAACAGTTAGTTTAGTGGGTGGTATGCCCTGTCGATAGATGGGAATAAATTTAAAAAATTCAGGCGATCTCTCAAAATTTTTGAGAAAATTAGGCATGGTAGAATGGAGGATTTGGGATGAGGTGGGGGTGAATTATGGAGGAGAAGGATGAGCCAGTGAGTACCCTTAGGTCATGCAAGAGATACTATGTAAATGTAGTGTGGTGTATTTGATTGATGCTATACAATTGATCAATATTGGTTGGACAATTTGGTGCAATTGATTGAATTGCCCCAGTTTAGTCAAAGCATGACAATTGATGTCAAATGGTTGCTTGAACAAGATAAAGTTTGACTAAGTGAGTCAAATTGACTAGATGAGACTTAGACAATTGATGTAATTGCCTAATGAAGTCAAGGTATTTGAAGCAAAATACTCGTTGAGACTTAGACAATTAATGTAATTATTTGTTTGGATTGTGTTTGATTGGTTGATCAATTGACAATTGGGTGTAAAAGGATGACCTAGATGACACCGGCTACACAACCCTTCCTATTAGATGGGCTATGATGAACTTGGCTTGATCAATTTGATGGGACATAATGTAGGGGATGATGTGATGATGACTTGGATGGGGAGGGTAAGGGGAGGAATCAATGTTAGATAGAAGGTATGGAGGACCTAGGATCCATTCCTGTGGAAGATGATCAAAATAGAGTTATCCATTGACATAACTATGTTTGAATGATATGCATCTACATGGATTTATGGATGGATGGAATGAAATGAAATGCAATATATACAGATGAGATGAATGGGTGATCCATGGCTTATTCATAATGCTTTATTTCCTCATCAAGCATGGTAGTACCGATCTTGGCCGAGGTATTGAAAACCAAGGTTGAGTGTTACACCTATAAATAGACCTATTATAGACAAGGAATATTCCCCTCCATTCTAGTTCATATACCCATGGTCGAGGTATACGTTGTAGTCAGCAAGCGATATTGATCCATGTCCGTATTTTTGCATAGGATCTCGTAGCTTAGTGAACTTCCCACGTAAACACCATTAGTATTTGCCCCAGAATTTCATTGGAACAATCCATAGACAAGAAACAAAGAAAAAGATATCATGAACCATCCCCACCACTCTAATCACTTGTGGATATCCTAGAGTAGCATAGGAACCTGATATAAAAAGCAACAATTTGACCAAGTTCCCATCAACCAAACAACATCTTCTTGTCAAAGAGATATGTCATCATTTCTTGTTTTTGTAAGGAAAGATGTATCCTTGTTAAGATGATCATGTTTTTTTAATATGTTAAATTGTTTGTTGATTCAATTGTTGGTCATCTTTTAGGTAACTCAAATGTTGTTTTGCGTCTCGCCTAATGTTATGTACAAGGAACAAATTTATTGCAATGTTTTTTATTGATGTTTTCTTATGTTTTGGGAGTTTTGAATGCTTTATGAATGTTTTTGGAATTATTTCAAGACATTTTTTTAGATTTTTTTTGTCTTTTTGAGATTTTACGTTTTTTTTTGGATTTATTTGAGATTTTACGAATGTTTTTGGATTTATTTGAGATTTTACGAATGTTTTTGGATTTATTTCAGGACATTTTCTGAATGAGTATTTCAGCTAATTACCAATGTTTTGAGAATCCACTCCCATTAGTAGGTTAAAAGTTTCCCCTAGTTAGGTGTCAATGTGAAAGCATGATACAAGACACATGAGGCAATAACCTTGATTGCAGATCAATAACAAACCATGGTGGATATGATGTATGAGCGGTTTCCACTGGATGTGATCGCAACAAGTCCGAAAGAAAATGGAACTATGACCATTACGATTGGTGTCTGTTTGCAAGGTTTTCACCACCGTACTTATCCAAGTTACCACCGAAATGGTTTTCACTATTTGGATGAATGATTTTTCTTTACTATTTTCTTGCTTTTTTTTGGTATTTTTGGAGAATTTACGAGCTTGATGCTCTGCATAGCTTATGTATGAAACTTTTTGAGATGCATGTTGTTGATTGGATCTATCAGTGGTTCTCCTTCTGAATTTTCTAATTGATATGCCCCAGACCTGAAGAGTGTAGTGATGACATATGAACCCAACCAATTGGATTCAAATTTTCCCCGATGTTCTTTGTTTGGTTGATTGCGAGGATTTTCTCCGAGAACAAGATCCCCTACCTTAAAAGTATGAGGTCTGACCCTATGATTGTAAATTCTGCTCATGCATTGTTGATATGCTTTAAGGTGGTTGTAGGCAACTTATCACTTTTCATCACATAGTTCCAAGTCCTAAAGGTGGGATACTTGATATTCTTCATCATTAATCAGATTATGAAAAGAAACTTGTAGGGATGGTAATTCTATCTTAATAGGTAAGATAGCTTATGCTCCATAAATAAGTGAGTAGGGAGTTGCGCTTGTAGGGGTTCGAATGCTAGTTCAATATGCCCATGGTGTAGGAGTCAGACAAATGTACCAATCACAATCGACATAATTGACATTCTTCTTTGAGATCCTCAGAATGCTCTTGTTTGAGGCTTCTTCTTGACGATTTCCTTATGGGTAATATGGGGTGGAGAAATGGTGTTGGATATGAAACTTCTCACAGAGTTCTTGGACATCCCGATTTTTTAAGGGAAGCCTGTTATCTGTGATGATGGACATGGGTACACCATATTGTCAGATGATGTAATTAAGGATGAATGAGGTGATTTGCTTGTCAGTTACTTGGGTGAGTGGAATGGCTTCGATCCACTTTGTGAAGTACTCAATGGAGGTAATGATGAAGTTGTAACCATTGGATGAAGATGGATAGATTTTACTCACAAGGTCAAGTCCCCATTGACAAAAGGGCCATGGTGTTGCGATGGGTTGCAGTTCTTGTGTAGGTGCATGTATCAAATCTCTATGTACTTGGCACTTCTTGCACTTTCTGAAAAAACAATACGAGTCTTTTTCCACGGAGGGCCAATAATATCCTTCCCTCATGATCTTTTTAGCCAATGAAGGGCTGCTTGAGTGGGCCCCACAGATACCTTCATGTACATCTTCTAAAGCTATGGTCACCTCACCTTGCTCTAAACATCGAAGGAGAGTACCATCAAGACTTCATCAATATAGGGTTTTGACAATGATGGTGTATTGGGTGGATTGGCATATGAAGGTTTTTTGTTGATTGTTTGATTGGTTTGGTGGAAGGATTTGATCATGTAGGTAAGCATAAAATTCACCATACCATGGGAAATCAGGACCAATGAGTTGACATACCATCTCAGATTCCAAGATATCATAAGCATGGATCCAAAGCTATTCAACTAAGAACTCATAGCGTGTTGAGTTTTGTGGGAGATCAAGAAGAGATGCTATTGTAGCCATTGCATCTACAAATCTGTTCTACTCTTGAGGAATCTTCTCAAAGGTGATAGCTATGAATAATTATTTGAAACTATCCACCATTTTCTTGTAAGGCATGAGCTTATCATCCTTAGTTTGGTATTCATCATTGACCTGTCATATGACTAGTTGTAGCTCCTTCAAGCTCCATTGAATGACCATTCATAGTCCTATGATCAAGGCCTCATACTCTACTATATTGTTCGTCCATGGGAATGTGAGCCTATAGTATTTCATAATACTATCACCTTGAGGTGTGATAACAAGAATGTCGACTCTTGAACCATGCCTAGTGTAGGACCCATCAAAATATATCTTTCATTGGTGTGTTGACATGACTATGAAGATCTCCTCATCTAGAAAATTGGATATGAGAGGATGGTCTCCTATGAGTGGCACTTTAGCCAACTGATCTGTAATGACTTGCCCTTTGATTGCTTTTCGGTCTACACTCTATGTCGAATTCATTGAGAAGCATAACCCATTTTTCCAAGCGGCCTGTTAGTGTTGCTTTACTGAGTAGGTACTTGAGTGGATCTATCTTGGAAATGTGTTGTATCTTGTGTGTCAGCACACAATGCCTCAATTTGGTTGCTGCTAAAATCACTACGAGACAGGCTCATTCAATAGGGGTATAATTGAGTTCATACCCTACTAGTGTCCTGGAGATGTAGTATACTGCACATTCTTTTCCTTCTACATTATGTTGTGCTAGTAATACTCCTAAGGTCTTAGTTGTAGTTGATATGTACAATAACAAGGGCCTATCTGGAGATGGTGGTGATAGCAATGGTGGCATCATTAGGTAGTCCTTAAGCTGCTAGAATGCTTGCTAGCAGTTCTCTTCCCATTCGAAGCGGACATTCTTATGTAGCATATGTGTGAAGGGATGACATTTATCGGCCAATTGTGCAATGAAGCAATGGATTGATTGTATCCTCCCTTAGCATGTCCGCAACTAACTAATATTTTTAGGAGGTGGCATCTCCAGGATTGCCTTTACTTTTGTAGGATCAACCTCAATTCCTTTATTCAAGACAATGTATCCTAGGAGTTTCCCGGAGGTTACCCCAAAGACACTTCTTTGTATTTAGGCGTACATTATATTATTCCAGTCTGGTGAAGATTTTATCCAGCACTGCAAGGTGACCCTCTCTTGTTAATGATTTAGCTAGTAAATCATCCACATAGTCTTTCATTAGTGTATTCATCATGTCATGGAAGATGGTAGTCATTGCTCTTTGATATGTGGATCCTACATTTTTTAGATTGAATGACATCACATTCCAACAATATGTTCCCCATGGGCATGTGAACACATTTTTGTGTTGATCTTTTGGAGCGATCTTAATTTGGTTGTATCCCGAGAATCGATCCATAAGTGATAGCATTGCATGTTATGTTGTCAGGTCCACGGTCATATCAATATTGGGCAATGGGAAGTCATCCTTAGGACGTGCTTTGTTTAGATCTCTGAAATTTGTGCAGATACAGATGCCCCAATTCAGTTTTTCCACTAGTATTATGTTGGATATTCATTCTACATAATCAATTGGTCTTATAAAACCCACATCTAACAGCTTCTTGAGTTCTTCTTTAACTAATAGTGCTATTTGAGTATGCATATTTCTAAGCTTTTGTTTTACTGGGTTTTCTCCTTCTACTACTATCAAATGATGCATTACTAGCTTTGGATCTAGTCCTAGCATGTCTGCATGGGACCATGCAAAATTCATCTGTCTCTTTTGAAAGAACTTTCTAAAATCAAGATCTTTGACTGGAGTCAATGATTCTGCTAGATGTATTATGTGTGGATTTTTTGGTGTTCCTAGATTGACTTCCTTTGTCTCCTCTATAAGAATGGATGATCTCTCCCAATTAGCATTGAAGGCGAGAATGTCAAACCTTCCATCTTCAGGTGCCTCAAAGAGGTTTTCACCCTTGGATGCGTCCTTTTTTTTTAAAACTTTTTGGGGATCCAAAAGTGCCACAGTGTGGTTTTCACTTGAGGATATTGTTTTGATTGTAATATTTTTGCGACTGAAAGGTTTGGCATTCTCTCCAAAGTAAGTCGCGCTATTATTTTCAATGGAATACCCATCTTTGTGATCCTCACTTGGTATGTTATCCCGTAATTCAAGAAAGTCTATAATCACCTCATCATTTTGGAAGATGTCAAGGCATGCGGGATTTTGTTGGTCCCAATCAATGAGTTCAGGGTGGATGATTGGCATTACCTCATCAATAAGGTTGAGTTCATAGGATGCATCAGTTATGGTTAGGATGGAGGTATCAAGGTCATCGTTAGTACTATCCTCTTTGTAATCAGGCTCAGGAGGTGACCTATCTGTCTTTGAAGTATCTTCAGTATCTGGATTCCAAAAGGTCTTGATCCATGCCTCTCCTTCAATTGCTTTGTCTTTAAAAGTTTCAAATGAATTATCTTTAGATTCATGTGAAGCTAAAGAACCCCATTCATATTCATGTGAATCCATCTCAGAATCACTTTGTAGACCTCTGTCACTATATATTATAGGGATGTCTGTGGGTATGAAAGGTTTGTCGACAATTGCTTCAAGTGTTGTATCTGACGGGTTTGTTGATGTTGCTTGTGTCTGAAGTGGACAAGAGTTTTATCCTTGGAGTGATGGGTTTTCCTGAAATATAACTCCTTTGCTTATTTGTTGTATGTGTGGACTTCAATTGACAAGCATTTTCGTGACCTAGATTTTTTGATGTTGTAGGTTGGTTTGCAATAGACATTATACTGCTTCTAGAAGGGATGAATTTATAAGTTGTCTGCTTTTGTTTGCTTATAAGCACTTAGAAGAACCTCCTGAACCAGGGTTGAATTTGATTCCTGATTTATCTTGTGGTTGTAACAAGGATCACAATGGCTCTTTTACACCTTGTTTGTGGCATCCTAATGCACTATGATCATCATATCCCATCTTTTGCATCATGGTAAAACCTTTACCATACCTCTCAGTAGGGATCTTGATTCGTTGTTTACCTTTGTCGAAAGGGTCTGCGTAGATTCACCCTGCCAAGTCTTCATCATTATTTTCTTGTTCATGTGATATTCCTAGGATGAATCCATCAAGTATGTCAGTATTGGCTACAATAGGTGGATTGAGTGACATTTGTGGTTTTCCATGAGTCCTAGCTAAGAGGGGTAGTTGGCCAACATAGAAAAGTTGATTAATATTATACTCTCCTGGGCCTTCATCCTTTACCTTCATTACTTATCATGTTTGGGTGTAGGGATTGGTGTACTGGTGAGAGACATTGGGTGGATATAGGATGATGAGGTAGAGGCTTCTCTGTTGCTGGGTATCATGATATTTGGTTGAATTCAAATATTGTTGCAAAAGGCGAATGGGTTGGCATCACCAAGGATAGTTATCTCCACTCTGTTATGCGGAAATTTGATGCATTGATGGTAAGTGGATGGTACTGCTTGCAGGGCATGAATCCATGGTCTACCTAGCATGAGATTGTATGGAAGAGGTAGGTCTAGGACTTGACAAACCACATTCTTCACCACAAGTCCTACCCTTACTAGTAGAGTAACGCACCCTTTAGAGGAGCGTTCTGCATCATTATAGGCTTTGATGGTGATTCTTTTTCTTGTATCAATTTCTCCTTTTGCATACCCTAATGCTATTATTAATTGCAAGGTGAAAATGTTAAGGCTATCTCCATTATCAATCAAGACTTACTTGATTCTGTGTTTATGTATGAATCCCTCAATGTGAAGAGGGGCATAATGAGGTTGTTGAATGGACGCATCATCATTATCAACAAAAGTGAGACATGGTGATGATTTGAGACTTCCAACCATGGCTTGAAATTGATCTATGTCTAGGTTGGATGGGATTGACACTTCTTGGAGAGCTTGGTCCAAGATGGTTTTATGTGAGGGTGATAGGCACAAAAGCTCTAGAATTTAAATGAGTGTTGGCGTCTTATCTAATTGGTCCAGAAGGCTATAATGTTTGGGCACGTATGCCGCTCTTGATGGGGCTCCTTGTATGGTAATCTTGCTACAATGAGTAGCAACATTGCATGTGGGATATTTGACTTTGATTTTAATGGTTGGAACTTGTTCATCACCATCATAAAGATTATTGATGGTATAGGTATATGGTGTGTGGGTATAATTCGTCATGTTATCTTGGTTCTTCCCTTGATGGGAGGGATCTCCTTTCTCATATGATGGGAGTGGATTCTTAAACATGGCATGATCCGTATTGGAAGTCTTCACATTGTGGCCATCCACTTCTATATCACCTCGATCAACAAGGTCTTAAACAATATCTTTTAACTGATGGCAGTTGTTTGTTTTGTGTCCTTTTCCCTTGTGAAATTCACAAAATCTCATTATCTCTCTACCATGAAGGTTTAACCGGTGGTTGGTAGTTTGATGTTTTAGGAAACATGATGAGATTGAAAGATACAAGTAGTTGTAATATATTTTCAAAAGGTTCTCCCAAGGGTGTGTATGTTCCATTGGGTTTGTAGGTAGGGTACCTGTTTTTAGGTGCCTCTTGTTGCGTGTTGGGAGCTTGATTTCCTTGATTGATTGGGGTATTGCCTTGATTGATATTGTGGTTTTTACAATTAACTACTTTCACTGCAATTTTGACTATAGGCTGGGCGATTTTGACAGTTCTTGCATCTACAACACCATCGTTAACTATGTTTTTGTTCTTGGCCCAAAACTTGGGTTTGTCACTATTCTAGGCCGGTCATGGACCATCCTTGTTGTCTTTGTAGATTTTGAAATGTCCCTTTTTTACAAGGTCTTTTTCGATTTTGAGTCCTTGAGCTATTACATCCTTGAAAGAATCTAAATATTTGACTTCGAAGTGAAATTCCATCTCTTCATTTAGGTTTGAAATGAAGTTTTACACTAGTTGTTCCTCAAGAATGGGCAGAGAAAGTTTTCTAGATAGGTGTCTCTATCTTTGCAAGAATGTTGAGAATAACTCTCCATTATTTTGTTTTGTGTTGCATAGATCAGCCATGGAGACATCACATTCTATGTTATGCTCATGATGTATAACAAATTTTTGTACTAGGTCCTCAAATGTCCTGATTTCGCCTAGCAAGTGTGAAAACCACTACATGGACGATCCACCTAAAATTTGAGGGAAGAGGCACATTAAATATGTTTTTTCATATTCCACCTTTGAGCATGTGGAGTAAAATTCTCTCACATGGTACCTTCGATCTCCTTTCCCTTTGTATTTGTTAAATTTTGGTGTTTCAAAATTGCATGGAAAAGGAGGCATGACCATGTTCCTATCTAATGGATAGGGACATATATCCTCAAGAGCATATCTTCTTTGTGCCCTCCCTGAGTTTAATTGTTTTGTGAGGTCTTGTATTTGTTGTCTCGACATATCCATTTCTGTGGGAGGAGGCAGGAGGTTCCCATTTTGATAATTGTTGTCGTCATAATTACAAGTATTCCTTGCCTTCCTATTGTTGTCATTTTGTTCTTACCAATGACTGTGTTGGGATTTTTCTAGTGCATCCCTAAGTTGTGATACGTCAAAGTGTTTAGGGAGTTTTGCACCCTCTTGAGCAAGTCTTAGGAAATGAACATTAGCATTCCCCTTAAAGAATCCCATCGAAGAGCCTAGTCAACCTAGGATTACTAGTTGCTTCCTCTATTTTTGTTTGTGTAGGAGATCCAAAGGGACTAATATCCTCTTCCTCCTCCCATATTTCATTTTGTGGTTGTCTCTCACTTTGAGACCTAGTCCTAGCCATGTTGAAGTTTTGTGTTTTGAAATGAAATGAATGCAAAGTGGGTGGTTGATCCCTTCTTACAGTTCCAAGATTAGATGATGGTGATGATGATAGTTAAGATGAGGGGGGGGGGATGAATCATAAAAACTTCACAATACAACAGATTCAACCTCGGTAGCCTTTACTTCAGAATATATAACCAAAACTATAAAACATTCAAACTCATGAACAGATAACATCACAACATATATAACACTAGATTTAACGTGGAAACCCAAATAGGGAAAAACCACTGTGGGATTTTGGACCCACTAAGAAATATACCCTTCTAGAGTATGCTTGGTTAAAAGCTAATCCTATTAAAGATTACAAAGACATTGCTAGATGTGACCTGGGTAAGGGATTTCCCTCAGACTTGTTAGAGTCTTGCACTTTGTTAGAAGTGACCTTGTCAAAGGATTTCAAACACTCATTTAGAATGTTACCTTTCTAGAGGGTTTACAAATAAGACTGTTAGGTCCACTCAGTTAAGAGATTTCCTGTCACTTATAGAATAAATAACAGTAATAAAATATATCTGCAACTTCACATCTGAAATGCTAAAGAATATTCTGTTTGCTCAAAACAATCTTGTCATAAGACTTATCTTGTCCCTTGTTGGGCTTCTCAATATGTTCTTCAATCAGATCTTCAAGCTTCTGTGCTTGATAAACATTACTATAGCATCATTGTGCATACATTTGCCTGCATGCATTGTTCATCAACAATTTCTTATTTATAAACAATTTCTAACCGCTTAATCTCCTTGATCACATTTCCCATGATCAATCTTAGCCATCAGATCATCAAACTTGACTAGGTTCAATGTATCCTTCGATCTGAAAAATGTTTTACCTTGCCTTGGAACTTGCATTCCTTCCTTGGAACTTGTGCTAGGTTATTGCAGTTCAATCTGTGCTGTAGATCTTCCTCTTGATTTTTCTTTGCCGTAGATTCTTAACAAACTTCTTGCACGACATACAAATCATTTATTCATCTCCAGCTCATCAACATCCTTCATTAAATAATGCTTTTATTCATCCAATGCGATCTATTATAACTCGGTTGTTACTCGGTAAATAATGAACTTCACTTTGTAGACATTCTACCTTCTTTAACCGATATCGATAACCTTAGGGTTTACCGACTAGGTACCTTAGGGTTTACCAACTAGATTCTTTGCTCGGTGACATAGTACAGTATTAGACTTATAATCAACAATATATGTAGGATATCAAAACAATCAAAACAACATGATCTCATCTTTGTCTAACTCGATAATAGTTGCCCATTGAATAACTTATTATTCCCCTTCATTATCACATTCTTTCTGTGTCACTTACCGACCTCTTAATATTGATCAAAACATACTTCTCAAGATATGGCAACATCACACTGAATCAGAAAATCAATTTCTTGACATCAATGACAAAATAATATTATTAAGATAGTAATCATCCTTCTTCAGTTATATCAATAATCTCCAACAACCTTCTCAATATCCTTATTGAAATGCCAAAAATCTCCTTTCTATTGTAATGCCAACAATCTCCCCCTTTGGCATTGATGGCAATACCAACTGATTTATTCCAAGTGATTCAGATTCAGATTGCTGTTTAGAATTCTCCTGTTATCCTTGAGCTGTATAAACCTTCTCCTGAAGTCTTCTCCCTCTGTCATTAGTCTTCTGTTGTCTTCTCCATTTAGTCTTCTCCCCCTTTCACAACAATGCCAAAAAGAAAAAATAATTCATGATTTCTTCCTTTGTGAAGTAATTTCCTTGCAGTCTCATTCATGGTCAGAGCATCTTTGTCTTCAATCACTTTTTCCTTGTACAACTTTAGGCAACCTCCTAAAGTGTGTAAAGCAACATCAATCCACAAATAATATTCTATAGAGTCATCAAATTGATGCTTTCACTGAACTCTGTCAGTGAGTAGAAGATAGGGGTAGGACCCCTAACTGACTTCTGAGATACTCAAAAGTGTCCCTTGGTAATGGTTTTGTGAAAATATCTGCTATTTGTTCCTTTAAACTGATATATTCCAGCACAAATTTCTTCTCTTGAACTTCTTCTCTGAGATAATGATACTTTATAGAGATATGCTTTGTCTTAGAGTGCATTACCGGATTCTTTGAAATGTTAATGGCACTAGTATTATCATAAAATATAGTTACTGGCTCGGTAACTTTCTCATTCATACCTTCCAACAGTTGTTTGATCTATGCTATATTGGTACAATTCAATGTTGCAGCGACATATTCAGCTTCAACTGTTGACTGTGAAATGCATCCTTGTTTCTTGCTAAGCCAACATACTAGTCTATCTCCCAAAAAGAAAGCTCGACGGCTTGTGCTTTTCCTGTCATCAATGTTTCCTACCCAATCGGCATCAGTATAAACTTTTAAATCAAAAAAATTCCTCTTTGCATATACTAAGCCATAATCTTCAGTGCCTCTCAGGTATCTGAAAATTCTCTTGATTGTTGTCAAATGGGTTTCTTTGGGGTCTGCAGAAAATCTTGCAACTATTCCTACTACATGTGCTATATCTGGCCTGCTGTGAACCACATATTTCAGCTTTCCAATCATTGATCGGTAAAGTGTCTCATCAACAGATGCAAATTCATCACTCTTTGATAGTTTACAATTGGTAGTCATAGGAGTGCTTACAGGTTTAGAATCCTCCATTCCAAATTTCTTCAAGATTTCCTTTATATACTTGGATTGAGTAATGAAAATCTCATTTTTCATTTGTAGTATTTGCAAACCTATAAAATACTTTATCTCACCGATTAATGACATCTCAAATTCTTTGCACATTTCATTTCAAAAGTTCTTGCATAAGGAGTCATTACCACAAAAAATAATATCATCAACAAATATGGCTGAAAGTAGTATACCATTGTTTTCACTTGTCCTTATAAATCCAATCTTGATCAAATAAGAGTGCAGTCTCTCATACCATGCTCTAGGTGCTTGTTTCAGACTATATAAAGCTTTGTTCAATTTACATACCTGATCTTTATTTTTGTCTTCAACAAATCCTTCAGGCTGTTCAATATAAACTTCTTCTTCTAGTATACCATTCAAAAATGCAGATTTAACATCCATTTGATATACCTTGAAATTTTTGAAAGCAGCATATGCCAACAATGTTCTCACTCCTTCAAGTCTTGCCACAGGTGCAAAAGTCTCACCATAATCTATTCCTTCTTCTTGAGCATATCCTTTGCAAACTAGTCTTGCTTTATTCCGAATGACCTCTCCTTTTTCATTTAGCTTGTTTCTGAAAATCTATTTTGTACCGATTACATTTTTGTCCTTCGGTCTCGGGACCATTGTCCATGTTTCATTCTTCTTGATTTGTTCAATTTCTTCTGTCATAGCATTTATCCAATCTTCATTACTAAATGCCTCTTTTACTATTCTCGGTTCAAATTCAGATATCAGACATGTGTTTTGTCTCAGTTTGTTCCTTGTCATCACTGGATCATCCTTATCTCCTATAATCTGACTTGATGCATGATTTCTTCTGACATATTTGGCTAATATGGGCTTGGTAGGCTCTGTATGATCTTCTTCATCACTCGGTAACTGGATATTATCTTCATTTTCTTCAGCAACTTTCTTGGTAGGACTTCTCGGTTGAACATAAACAAATTCTTCATAATTTTCTGGTTCTTTGGAATTTCCTTCATCATTTCTTTCTGCAAATTCATCAATTTTCACATTTGCACTTTCCACTATTTTATTAGATGATTTGATCAGACATTTAAATGCTTTACTTCTAGAAGAATAACCAAGGAATGTTCCTTCCTCGCTTTTCTGATCAAACTTTCCATTTCTGTCATCTTTATGAACATAACATCTACTTCCAAATATTTTAAAATAACTTACATTGGGTTTCTTATCATACTAGATTTCATATGGTGTCTTCAAAGTTCCTTTCTTCAATTGTACTCGGTTCAGGGTGTAAACTTTAAAATAACTTACATTGGGTTTCTTGTCATACTAGATTTCATATGGTGTCTTCAAAGTTCCTTTCTTCAATTGTACTCGGTTCAGGGTGTAAACTGCAGTGCTGATTGCTTCTCTCCAAAATGTTTGAGGTACCCTCTTTTCTATCATCAGGGTTCTGGCACAATCTACAATTGATCTGTTTCTTCTTTTAGCTATCCCATTTTGCTGTGGAGTTCTTGGTGCAGATACTTGCCTTTTTATACCGTGATCATTGCATAATAAGTTAAATTCATCAGAAGTGAACTCTCCTCCTCTATCGGATCTAAGACATTTCAACTGTCTTCCTGTTTCAATTTCAACTCTTGCCTTATACCATTTAAACATTTGAAAAGCTTCTGATTTTTCTTTTAAAAACATAATTGACATCATCCTTGAGTAATCATCCACAAATAATATGAAATATTTATCACCATAATAACTTTGAACTTTCATAGGACCACAAAGATCAGTGTGCACTAGATCTAAAATTCCTTTAGAAGTGTAGGACTTACTTGTAAAGCTTGATTTTGTCATTTTACCCATCTGGCATCCTCGACACATAGCATTCTCAGGTTTTTCCAAGCTCAGTAGACCTCTCACTTGGTGCTTCTTACTTATTTTGATCAGGTTATCAAAATTTACATGACAAAACCTTTTATGCCATAACCAGGTATCTTCTATTTTTGCATATAGACAATTGTTCCGAGTTGAGTCAAGATGAAATGTGTTACCTTTTGTTTGTGTCTCGGTAGCAGCTAGCTTTCCATGCTTGTCATGAACTTTGACAATTCCCTTCTGAAATTCTATTCGGTATCCTGTATTGTTTAGCTGTGCTACACTCAACAAATTGTATTTCAAACCTTCAACCCAGTATACATCATCACATTTAGCATTGTCAAGAAGTGTTATAGATCCTTTACCTTTCACCGGACATGGTGCATCATTACCAAATCTTACATATCCTCCATCATAGTCTTCTAATTTAACAAACTTGTGTTTATCACCTGTCATGTGATGTGAGCATCGACTATCTATGATCCAAGAATCATTTTTATTTATGTGAGATATTAGGGATTTTTCTTCATATCTTTCTTCATCCGATCCATCTTTGATAGCCACATAAACAACTTCCTTTGTATTAGTCCCATCAGATTTATCATCGTTGGATTCCTCATTAGCTACTAGGCATGTCTTTCTATCTTTCCTTTTGAAGTCTCAATGTCCTCTGTTTTGGTTGTCTTTCTGTCTATTATCTCGGTATTCTCTCTTTTCACTAGATTCTTTGTCAGGATAGTTAGAAGCCATATGTCCTATTCTATCACAGTTAAAATATTTTAAAGGTAACTTTCCTTTATACTTACCTTTGCCTCTCGGTAACCTTCTAGCTAATAATGCTTCAAACTCTTCTTGCTTTTTGATTTCCTCATATAGTTTGTGTACCTCTTCCATGTTTTTGCGAAATCTTTCACTTGCTCCACTATGATTTCTTTCAGTATACTTATACATTCTATCATTGTAATCATCAGATTCACCAATATGAAAAGAACTAAATGTAGATTCAACTTTATTTACCGAGGACCCACTGTTATCAAAATTACTTAACTCAAATGCATGTAGCTTACCGATAGTAGCATCCAAAGAGACCGACATGTTTGGCACAAACCTTAATTCATTGATTGCAGAGACTCAAACGGCATAAGCAGGTAGAAGTGTTCTACGCAACTTACTTGTTACATCCTTTTCTTCAATAGTTCCTCCTGCTCCTTTGATTTGATTGACAGTTTCCTTTAACCTTGTACTGTATTGGGTTATGTTCTCACCTTCATTCATTCTCATGGATTCAAGTTGACCTCTTAGACTATCTACTTTTGCTCTTTGAACATGTTCATCACCACCATACACAGATATGAGCTTAGACCACATCACCTTTGCATCATTACAACCTTCTAGATCATTAAACTCCGAGTTGGTCAATGCAGATGTTATTTCAATCATAGCTTGAATATGTTCTTACTTTGCCTTTATCTCTTCCATTGTCATCGGGTTGGTGCTAGGTGCTATGTAATCATTCTCCAGATAATATGTTGCATATTCTCCAATTCCTGATAGATGTAGCTTCATCCTTTTCTGCCATGTGGAGAAACTTGACTTGTTTAGCTTTGGTGCATCCCTTTTATACATCTTCGGATCTTTGCCTCAAGTACCTTTAAACTTTTCTTCTGGAGTCTAAAGATCTGATACCAATTGATAGTTAAGATGAGAGGGGGGGGGGGGGGTGAATCATAAAAACTTCACAATACAACAGATTCAACCTCAGTAGCCTTTACTTCAGAATATATAACCAAAATTGTAAAACATTCAAACTCATGAACAGATAACATCGCAACACATATAACATCACAAGATCATATGTGTGCGAAAGATTATAGTAATAATAGCTGGGTTTGTGTGGACATAAACAACAACTTCAAAACTACTAAAGAGTCTTTACACGGGAAATCCAGAAATAACAAGTTTTTCAGAGTTTTATCTGCGGATTGAGAACTGCAGCAGTGGGTATCTTTACTTGGAGCTCAGAATGGGCAATAACCTAAATAGGAATGAGCCTCCAGGATGCGAGAATTGGAAGAGTGAAAGAAAGGTCTAGAGAAGGTTCCACAGACATGGCTTCATTGATTATATGGAAAAGCTTCACGGAAGCAGAAACTCTATGTCTTACGGTTTTGCTAAAAGTTGGAGTAACAGAGCTACCCTGTTTGGGGAGATTTGGCAAATCGATGAAAACTTGATTGTAGAGGTCATGGGGCTCAAGATGGAGGGGACTAAATTCTACAGGGATCGGAAGTATGCAGCTTAGGCTTTCAAAAATTTCTTGAAGATGGAGGATGAGAAGGGCAAGCTTGCGAAAAAGGACAACATCTCCTACTACACTCTCCAATATGTAAAGCCTTTCTGGCAAAAAGTTCTTAGGGCTTTAATGGAATATTTGACTATGGATGGTAGATTTACAAAAAATTATAACTATCATTTCGCTATCCTGAACCATTTCCATCATGGGGCTAAAATATCCTTGCCCTTCTATTTAGCATCCTCTCTAAACAAGAGCCTTGCCGACTATGCTAAAAAGCCTAATTCCTATCCTTTAGCTCACTAGGGACTCATTCTGCTAATATATGAATATATTAAGGATAAGGCTAGGGCAACCAAGGATGATCCTTTGATCATTAACGCTCATATATCTGAGAGATGCAAAGACTCTGACTCGAATGGGGATCAACCGAGTACCCCTACCCATAAAAAATGGAAAGTTGAAACAGAGCATGAAGAAAAGGAGGTGCATTGTGATGAAGAAGAGGAAAAGGATAAGGACACTTATACTGAAATGGAGCCAAACAAGGATGAGAACTATGGTGAAGGGGAGGAAGGGTGTAATTCTGAGAACCCTCACGCTAACCCTAAGGGTTCGAAAAGTGAGAATGAGGCTCTGAATCCTAAGGAGTATGACAACCCTAATGCTGAGGAGACTGAACAAAGCAAGGACTCTATGGATACCATCTTGGACACTGTCCACAACTGCACTCTTGAATTCTTCAATTTCCAGAAATGGGTTGTTGAAAACATCACCAGTATGCAGGTTAAGTAAAGGGAGCTGGAAGATAAGATCAATAAGCTGATTAAGATGTCTGACTCTGGGAAAAAGAATGAGGATATAGAAAATAGTGAAGCGGAGGAGGAAATGGAGATGGAGGATTGGCTGGAGAAAGATTTGATAAAAGGGGACCTGAAACATTTGGAGGATGTTATTAGAATTATGAAAGAGCAGGTGGAGGAGGACAAAGACAACGTCAACACCCGGATTGCCCGTAATGAGAAGGCATTGAAAATCCTTATGAACCACATCCTCCAGGTCCTTAAAGTTTCTTCCCAGAATATGAATGCGTTGGTGGACCATTTGGAGAAGAAAAATCAGGATAAGAACCTAGTAATTATAGAAGATGCTCCAACTTCCAGCCCAACCCACCAGAACCCTAGGCGCAGAACTAGGTAGACCACTGTTGAGAAGGACACCAAAATGAAAGAGAGTCAGATTGGACAGGAAAACAACAACCTGAGGGAAGCGGCCAAGGCGATGATGCTCTTGGTACAGAATGCTGAGGAAACTATGAAGTGTTTTTTAATTTTCTTGTATTGCTGGGCTTGGGGTCAATTTCTTGCTGGCCTCTTGTTGTCCTTTTCTCTACTGCTGGTTTTTTTGCTGGTCTTTTGCAGCTGTCTTGTTTTGTTTCCTTCTTGAATATCTTTTGAATGTAATTGGGTTTCGGGTCCCTTAAAACCTGTTTTTACTTAATCAAAAACATCACAACACATATAACACCAGATTTAACGTGGAAAACCAAATAGGGAAAAACCACTGTGGGATTTCGGACCCACTAAGAAATATACCCTTCTAGAGTATGCTCTGTTAAAAGCTAATCCTGTTAAAGATTACAAACACATTGCTAGATGTGACCCAGTTAAGGGATTTCCCTCAGACTTGTTAGAGTCTTGCACTTTGTTAGAAGTGGCCTTGTCAAAGGATTTCAAACACTCATTTATAATGTTACCTTGCTAGAGGGTTTACAAATAAAACTGTTAGGTCCACTCGGTTAAGAGATTTCCTATCACTTATAGAATAAATAACAGTAATAAAATATATCTGCAACTTCACATCTGAAATGCTAAAGCAGATTCTATTTGCTCAAAACAATCTTGTCATAAGACTTATCTTGTCCCTTGTTGGGCTTGCTGGGCTTCTCAATCTGTTCTTCAATCAGATCTTCAAGCTTCTGTGCTCGATAAACATTACTGTAGCATCATTGTGCATACATTTTCCTACATGCATTATTCATCAATAATTTCTTATTTATAAATAATTTCTAATCACTTAATCTCCTTGATCACATTTCCCATGATCAATCTTAGCCATTAGATCATCAAACTTGACTAGGTTCAATGTATCCTTCGATCTGAAAAATGTTTTACCTTGCCTTGGAACTTGCATTCCTTCCTTGGAACTTGTGCTAGGTTATTGCGGTTCAATCTATGCTGTAGATCTTCCTCTTGATTTTTCATTGCCATAGATTCTTAACAAACTTCTTGCATGACATACCAATCATTTATTCATCTCCAACTCATCAGCATCCTTCATTAAATAATACTTTTATTCATCCAATGCGATCTATTATAACTTAGTTTTTACTCGATAAATACTGAACTTCACTCGGTAGATTTTCTACCTTCTTTAACCGATATCGATAACCTTAGGGTTTACCGACTAGGTATCTTAGGGTTTACCGACTAGATTCTTTGCTCGGTGACATAGTACAGTATTAGACTTATAATCAACAACATATGTAGGATATCAAAACAATAAAACAACATGATCTCATCTTTGTCTAACTCGTTAATAGTTGCCCATTGAATAACTTATTATCCCCCTTCATTATCAAATTCTTTCTGTGTCACTTACCGACCTCTTAATATTCATCAAAACATACTTCTCAAGATATGGCAACATCATACTGAATCAGAAAATCAATTCTTGACATCAATGACAAAATAATATTATTAAGATAGTAATCATCCTTCTTCAGTTATATCAATAATCTCCAACAACCTTCTCAATATCCTTATTGAAATGCCAACAATCTCCTTTCTATTGTAATGCCAACAGATGATGAGGTTGAAATGTTTGGTGGATGGGTGATGTCTCTCACTAAAAGTTTGGATGTTAAAAAATTCCTTTTTAAGATTGCTTTCTTGGTTTTCAACAATTATGAGATGAGGTGTATAAGTTTTGTGTTTTTACAAGCACAAGCCTCCTAGCTATGAGAGGATGCACTCATGAACTAGTTTTAACCTATCTAGATGCTTAGTAATGCCCCTTAGGATGATTTGATCCTAGAGAATATTTATGTTGGTGTGATTAGCAATATCCAAAATAACTAAGGACAAAACCTTTTTGTGTGAGAGATTGAAATGGATTTTTGATGTTTGGATTGTTAACTTTGGAATGAATGTGAACCTTGGAATTTCTACTAAGGGAATATGAATTTGATGATTGATTTCGGAAATTATTTGGAGAAAATGATGATGAAATATAAAACATGGTGAAAATGACTTAAGGAAATGATTAATGATTTTGGAGTGAGAAAGATGGAAGAAATGATTATGATGTTTTGATTTTGGAAAGATCTGGAGTGAATGAATTAAGAAAATATGGAATAGGACATGATTATGAAGTTTGATGATTTGAAGTGAATGACTTAGTGGAATGAGAAATGTTTTGATAAATGACTTGATTAAGAAAATATGGAAAAGGAAATGATTATGATGTTTTGGAATGATATGCAAATTGATTTAAGGAAATGTGGAAGAAGATTATGATTTGATTTTTTATTTTGACAAAAAAAGTTATGAGAAGATGGAAGATGATGTCTAATAAGTGATTTTGGGTTGTGGAATGTAAGATATTGGATGAGATTAAGAAGATGAATTGATGAAAGACAAGCCTAGATGGAAAGTGACTTAATAAGTGATTTCTTGTTGAGGTAGATATGACAATGAGATTTTACCACTTTTATTGAGAGATCGAGACAAGGCGGATCTTTTTTGAAAGGCACACGTTTTTAAAGAGTCCTCATCAAACTCAGGTCCATGACCATGTTAATAACCATGAAAATAGTGAAGGAAGGTTCAATGTTTGAACAAGAGTTTGTGGTTTATGTAAAAATATTTTCTCTTCTTTAAGATCTCTTTTTGGCTCGGTTTCTTCTTCTCAAGACAACGATATATGAATTTCTTGATATGCTTGAGGGATTTGATAATTTGACGCATTTTCAAAATGTGTGGTGATTTGTTTGTTTAGATTGTTGTTGGGGTGTGACTTGTTTCAAATATTTGGTTTCTTTGACAAGAAGACACACCAAGCACACAAGCACATAAAACACTTATTTTCTTTGATACCTTTGATTTGGATTCGATGTGTATATTTAGGATCTTTTCAAATCCTCTTTTGTTTTTCATAGGTTTTGAACAATCAAATACAAATCAATCAAACTCTCCTAAGGTCAAAAGGGTCATTCCTAATATCATAATCCACATTGTGATACTCCTTCATCTCAAACAGCCCTGTCACACTCGAGGGTGTGCCCATTTTTTTTTCCTTTTGCCAGAAGTTGAACGAAAGATAATTTCTTCTCAATTGGATCGTTTTATTAGGAGATGTATGGAGAGTGTCTTGGGGGACGATTCTTCCCCACCCTTGCACTATTATATTACAAATGTTTGACTAATTGACTTAGTGTAGCTTCTATGCTTAAGGTTCGTAATAAGGGCTATGTTCGGTGTGTCAAAGATAAACTCCCTCAAGAGGCTTCCCAACTTTTAGAACAAAGACTTTACGTATCACAAGGATACTAGGGGAAGGTTATCAATGCACACTGTCGTTGAATGTGATTTTCATCACAATCCATATTTATTATAGTGGGTTGGAATACTTGGCGTTAATCATTCCCCACTTAGGTCGTTCCCCTCCCATCCATCTTATGGGTTTCTCAAGAGGGAAGGCCTTCTAAAGGATTTATCTTAATTGCAAAAAGAAGAACAAGAGTGAGTTTGGTTTTTTGATCACCTAATTAAGGGGAGAGCATATACCAATCACTTCACAAGCATGGTAGACAATGTTCTTTTTAATCCTTCATCGCAATGTGATCTATTTTATACTTGGAGATGTTTCTCCAACAATCATGGGGTTCTTTTTAACCAAGATAGAAAAATGAATTGTTCTTTTTAGCTAAATTTTTTGATAATTTGAACCTTGTAACAACTTTGAAAGAACCTTGTGAAAAAATGGAAAGATGGCTTGTTCCTTTTAGTTTGCAAAATGAAATATGAGGTGTTCTTTTTATCTCTTTGTAGCAAAAAAATAAATTTGTTTGTTCTTTTTAGATTTCATCAAAGAAAATGTGACCTACTTTGCAAAAGGGAAAGGTTTGTTTGTATTTATTTTTATCCCTTGCAAAATGAAAATGAGATTCGTTTTAGGCACCAAAGAAAATGTTGAAGTTATTTTTAACTTACACCAAACCTGAAATGTTTGATTCCTTTTAAGTCCTTTGCAATAAATAGAGATTTGTTTGTTGTTATTTTTAAAACCCTTTGTAACAAAAAGGAAAAATGAGATTCTATTTAGGCACTAAAGGAAATGTGGAAGTTCTTTTTAACTTGCACCAAACTTGAAATGTGAGATTCCTTTTAAGTCCTTTGGAAGAAATAAAGATTTTTTTGTTGTTCTTTTTAAAACCCTTTGTAACAAAAAGGAAAAATGAGATTCTTTTTAGCCACCAAAGGAAATGTGGAAGTTCTTTTTAACTTGCACCAAACTTGAAATGTGAGATTCCTTTTAAGTCCTTTGCAAGAAATAAAGATTTGTTTGTTGTTCTTTTTAAAACCCTTGTAACAAAAAGGAAAAATGAGATTCTTTTTGGGCACCAAAGAAAATATGGAAGTTCTTTTTAACTTGCACCAAACTTGAAATGTGAGATTCCTTTTAAGTCCTTTAAAAAAAAAAAAATTATAACAAAAAAGAGCAAAATAAGCTAACTAACTCCTTGAGAACCTGCATACAATGTTAGCACTTGCAAAACCTTCAAAGTGTTAGTCCAAATGTTAGGCTCAAAAGCCTAAAATTTTCTTCGAGGTTACAATTTTTAGCTCTTTGCCTGTTACAAAAGCACTAAAATAGTAATAGAAACAAAAGCGCTAGACTAAGAACAAAAGCGCTAGACTAACACAAAAGCGCTAAAATCCTAACAGAAGTGCTACAACTTAAATAGACAGACAATTTACAAAAGCACTTAGAACGCAATGCAAAAGTGTTACTACATGCAATAAAAGTACTAATCTGCATGACGAAAGAACTAAAGCGCAACTGTGCGTGATAATCTGCAAGCTTTAAAAAGGGTTAGTTAAAAAAGATAACTTAATGGTGTTGGTGTATTTGTAGGTCCACAAGCATTCAATATGGGAGAGCTTGGAGGAATCGGAAGTGACAATGGGAGAATTCAAAATTCAAATTCTCTGCAAGGTGGGAACTTTGGTTCCTATGGTGGGAGCAACTAGAACGAAGGAGATGGCCCCATGGGAGAGAAGGACAAGCCTCTGGACATTCTGAAGGTTGTTGACATTCTACAGACTGGTGGTACTCTGCTAGAGATGAAAGAGGGTTCCGGGTTTTTGGGGGAGGGGTCTAGTGGGGGGCCCAACCCACGTGAAGAGACCTTGGAGATCGAAAAAGAACCTAGGAAATAGTCATCCCTTTTTGGAACAAAACCATCTGGTAAATCCTCTTTACCTCCTGTCAAGAATATTTTTGATCCTTCCGATGGAAAGTTCGCTATCTCTATTCCTGATCTAGTTTTGGATCATAATATAAACAATATGTCGAACTCCCTGGTAGGAAAATTTATGGGTTTGCGCCCTAACATTGAAGTTGTTAGGGCTTATGTCAAACAAAAATGGGCTATGAAGGGTAATGTTGAAATCTCGGATTTGCCTAAAGGCCTCTCGTCTTTTACTTTTTCATGTGAAGAAGATAAACTAAGGATACTTTGTGGAAGTCCCTGGATGGTAGGAAAGACAACTTTGATTCTTCATAAATGGCACCGAATCGGAACATGAACGACTCTCTTTTGGCACAAGTCCCAGTATGGGTGAAGTTACTAGGTCCGCCTCTTGAATATTGTGTAGAAAGAATCTTCTCGGGAATTGTAAGTTCCTTTGGTGAACTCCTCTCTATAGACCCAGTCACAGCTTCAAAAAGGAGACTCACTCATGCTAGGTTTTGTGTAGGGATAGCCCATGATGCAGATAGGCCAGAACAAATAGATCTAGTGTCAAAGTTAGGAACATGGAAATAGCAAATTGAATATGAATCTATCCCTTTTGCCTGCTTCCATTGCAAAAAGATAGGTCACTGGGCAAAATCCTGTCCAATTAAGCCGAAGGTAGAGCCCAAGCAGACTAAACCCCAGGTTGAAAGTAAAAAGGCTCCTGAAAAAAGGGTATGGAAAGTTAAAAACTTAGAGAATAAGGAAGAAAACTATAATTGTTTTAAACCTTTGGGGGAAAATAAGGAAGTGTCCTCAACCTCTGTCTCCAATCCTCCAACCCTGGAAGTATTGAGAGATGAGGCTACCAAAGTAAATATCTCTGCTTCAGAGCAGATCCAAACAGAGGAACTGAAAGAACATACTAAATCTTCAAATGATACAGCTGAAGTGGTAGCTGACACTTATGCGGGTAAGGAAAAATAAAAGATAGAGGATCAACCTGAGGAAGGGGAGATCCCTGGCTCCCAAGAAGAAAAGACTGACTCTTCACCGCTCATGACAATTTTTGAAATGCAAGAAGCCCAAAAATGTGCAATACTGGGTATGAACCTTTCAGATTCAAACCAAAATTCAAAAACTATAAACAGTGATCTAAATGGTTCCAGAATCCCTAATTGGGGTAATGAAGAGGAAATTTCTAGAATCCTCAATAATCCGGAAGCGGCTCTAGAGAAAGAAGTTGACTAGAAAATACCAAAATACAGGAATAAGAAAGGAACCACTCCCTCGACTTCTCAACTAAGGAAATCCAATAGAATAGCTCAAGTTGATGTTGGGTATATCTCCTCTTCCCCAGGTCGACTCTCTAACCACAAAGTTAGAGACAAGGAGGCCAGTAAGAACATTGCAGATGGGACCCAGAAGACTCTTAAGGAGTTAGGAATCGGTAAGTAACTATGAAGATTATTTCTTGGAATATTAGGGGACTTAATAATCCTCATAAACATGATATCATTAGGAATATGATAAGGGATAGTAAACCTGATGTTTTTCTTATTCAAGAGACCAAAATGAGTAGAGAAAAAGTTGAATCTTTGAAGTTTTTCAAAAATGGGAATATCAGTGGTGGTAGTTTGGAAGGTGCTTCAGGAAGCATAGCTACCATTTGGAACCTTAACAGTGTCAAAGGCCAAGTTCTTATTCAGAATTTTTTTTTTTCTTGCATTAGATTTGAGCATTTAAAAGATGGAACTTCATGGGTCCTCACTAACATTTATGCTCCCAATACTTTGAAAGCTATAAATTCCTTCTGGAAAAAACTTACAGAAGTTAGGGATAGCTTCAAAAATCTTAGCTGGGTGGTCATGGGAGATTTTAATACTCCTTTGAGAGAGGAGGAAAAATTTGGAGGAAGCCCCTCTCAGTTGGAAAGTAGACTGGACCTAATGGACTTTATTAACACTCAGGCCCTCAATGATGTGGAGATACAAGGTTGTAATCACACGTGGACTAACAGGAGAACTGGCAATGATCTTATCCAAGTTTGCCTTGATAGGACCCTCATCTCTGATGACTGGTACATATATTATTTCTATTCTATGTCTGCCCACATCATTTTCCTATCACCTTCATTGCTGACCCTATTAAAAGAAGGAGACACTTCCCTTTCAGATTTGAAAAAATGTGGACTCATCACCCAGATATCACCCATAATATTCAAAAATGGTGGAGTATCCAAGTTGAGGGAACTACTATGTATAGTTCAAGATGACCTTAAAAAAATACAGGCCCAAATTCAAAAGGATGGTTTCAATACTGTGTCCATTGCTAATGAAAACAAGACTCTTAAAAAATACCATGAAATCATTGCTAAAGAGGAAACTTTTTGGAAGCAGAGATCAAGATGTATATGGCTAAAGGAAGGAGATAGGAATATAAGATTTTTTCATATGTTGACAATCAAGAAGCGGCTAACAAGATAAAAGGTACTTTTCAGATCTTCTTAGGAGGGATCATAGTTTGGATGCTGACGCTCAATCTTCTTTCCTTCAAAATATTCCCTATCTTATTGATAATCAGATGAATGTTTCCCTTTCTTCCATTCCCTCGATCTTGGAAATAAAAAATGCTATTTTTTCCTTTGATGGTAACAAAGCTCCCGGTCCAAACGGTTTCCCCATGTTCTTTTTTCAAGACTTATGGGACATAGTCGGGAAAGATGTCTCCAATGGGGTCAAGGAATTTTTTGGGGCTAGAAGACTTTTGAAAGAAATCAATGGTACTTTCATTTCTCTCATTCCAAAAATCCAAGGTGCAGACTCTATGGACAAGTTTAGATGAATCAATTTATGCAACTCTTTTTATAAGATTATTTCCAAGGTCCTCACCATCAGAATTCTAACTGTCCTTCCCTCTTTGATTAATCATCAACAAAATGGCTTTGTCCCTGGTAGACAAATTCTCGACTCCATTATAATTGTCCATGAGAATATTCATTCTCTTGTTAGGGCCAAGAAGCAGGGTCTCATCCTTAAGCTTGATCTCTCCAAGGCCTACGACCAGATTGATTGGCCTTTTCTTGTGAAGGTTCTTATGGCTTATGGTTTTTCCTCTAAATGTGTTGACCTTTTCAACCAACTTATTACTTTAGCCTCTTTTGTTGTTCTTGTTAATGGTTCCCCTTCCCCCTTCTTCCAAGCTTCTAGAGGTCTCAGGCAAGGGGATCCCATTTCCCCTATCCTCTTTATCATTATGGCAGAATGTTTTGGTAGGTCCATGGAAAATGTGGTTATGCAAGGATCTTTTAAGGGACTCCAACCTTCTTCTACTGACCTTATTTTCTCCCATCAACAATTTGTGGATGATACTATTATTATGGGGGAATCAAGTATCTCTGAAGCTAGAGCCCTAAAGAATACTCTTTGTAAGTTTGCCTCAACTTCTGGTTAGCTCATTAATTGGGTCAAAAGTGAAGTTTTTATCATCAATACTCTAGAGAGAAGACAACAAAGAATCAACAAAATCCCAGAATGTAGGATTGTTGATCTTCCTGCGACCTATCTTGGCCTCCCCATGGGCATTGCATTTCCTGATCCATTTTGGAGCTCACTTGTGGATAAATTTCATAAAAAATTAGCTGGTTGGAAAGGAGCCCTTTTGAGTCAAGCTGGAAAGCTTCAACTTCTAAAAGCATCTCTTCAAAGCATATTGATCTATGCCCTAAGCCTTTTCAGAATTCCAGTTAAGTATGTTGATGCAACTGAGAAAATTCAAAGAAAATTTCTATGGTCAGGGGTTGAGGACAAGAAAAGAATGTCTCTTGTGGCTTGGGATTAGGTATACAAAACGAAAAGTAAAGGAGGTTTGGGCCTGAGAAGAATCCGGACCTTAAATGAAGCTCTCCTGTCCAAGCAAGTCTAGAGAATGTTCCATTCAAATACTGAATGGTGTAAAATTTGGCGAAGTAAGTACTCTCTTTTGTCCTCTTCTCTTTCTTCTTTTATCAATTCGGAAATTAGCATTAATGGGTCCCATATATGGAATCATGCCTCTAAGTGCAGAGAAAGCATTGCTAAAGGAGTTATATGGAAAGTTGGAAATGGTAGGAGAGTTAAATTCTGGGAAGACCCCTGACTTTTTGATAAACCCTTAATTGATTTACTTGAATGGGCCCCTCATGCTCCCTCCTGTATTAGAATTTTTGGCACCTTAGTTGAACGGTATTGGTTTGGCAATAAATGGCAAAACATTGAAAGTATCCACCCAAGCCTCATAAAGCTCAAGATCCACATGTCTTCGGTCTAGTTGAACAAAGAGGAAGACTCCCTCATTTGGAAATATGAACCCAAAGGTATCATTACTATTTCTTCAATGTATGGTGTTCTCTCCCCCACCCCTCCTGATAATCCTTTCTGGTCTAAAGCTTGGATTAAGGGCCTGACCCCCAAAATCAACTTTTTCTATTGGACTATTCTTCAAAATAAAATCTTGACCCTAGATAACCTCAAGGGTAGAGGTTTTGCCTTTCCTAATAGATGTGCTCTGTGTCTTAAGGAGGAAGAGTCAGTGGACCACCTAGCCATCCACTATTCCTTTTCTGCCTCGGTTTGGGATAGATTTCTTAAAAGTTTTAGCATTGATTGGGTGTTTCCTAAAACTATCAGTGAGCTATTCTACTCCTGGAATATTCATTGGTCTAACTCCTTTTTGAGATCTCTGTGGCAGCTATCTCTTCCTCACATTTTGTGGGGATTATGGAAAGAAAGAAACAATCGTATCTTCAAGGACACTTCCCTCAATCAGGATGTTGTGTTCCAGAAAATACAATGGGCGATTGTGGAGAATATTGGGATGATTGGGGGTCTATGTTTTTTGACCAACCCCCTAGAATCTAACATCTTAAGTTCCTGGAATTTGAAGAATGGTGGAAGTTCTGACCCCAAGCAAAACAAAAGACTTGAAGCAAGATGGCAAACTCCCCCTCATGGTTGGTTCAAAGTTAATTTTGATGGTGCTGCAAAAGGTAATCTGGGCACTGTGGGTTGTGGAGCTATTCTTAGAGATGATAAAGGAATATGCAAGGAAATGATTGTTGTCCCAATAGGTAGTCAAACAAACCACAAAGCAGAAGCAATGGCAACTCTCCAAGGAATTCTCCTTGCTAAAAGATGGAATTGCCCCTTCATATGGATTGAAGGGGATTCAAACAACATCATTAAATGTCTCAAGGGGGCCTCCAAGCCCTCATGGTCTATCAATAATATTATAAAAGCCACTAGAGACCTTATTAGCACTTTTGAAAAAAGTTATATATCTCATATCTACCATGAAGCCAACGGGTCTACTGACTGGGCAGCCAATGCGGTGGTCAATAAAGATGAAATGATTATGAGGACAGGAGAACAAGGACTCCTTGAGGATGTCAGACTAATCATTTTTGATGACAGATATAGTAGCACTCCAAAGATCTTTGACAGATAAAACAATAATGAAACATACTAATTGGAGTACTCTGAGTTATTATAATATTGTCAACACCACTTATTAGAATACTCATCCTATCACTTCCCACACTTTCTAGGTAAATTTGGTAGCTTCGAGAAACTTTCTGTCTAAAACTCTCTGCAAGTTTCATCTTTCTACTCTGAACAACAAAAACATGGGTGGAAACAAACGTCGATACGAACCTAACGGCTGCAAGGAATGGAAGAAAAATGAGGAGGTTTGGAATATTTTGCAGAAGGGCGGGTTTTCTAAATTTATGGAGAGAATCCATGGATGGGATGGCACGGTTACCAGTTTCTTCTCCAAAATTGGAAAAAGGGCACTTTGAAAATGGGAGACCAGTCTGTTGTCATAGATGAAGATCTTATCGCCCAAGCCACGGGTCTCCGAAGGGAAGGAAGCAACTTCTATAGAGACAAAAAAGTGAGTAAGGAGGCCATTGATAGATATCTTGAAACCGACAAGGAGAAAAAATGCCTGGTGAAGCGAAGTAAAACTTACTATCCCCCTAGGGCTTTTGTTAAACCTTGGTGGGAGGTCCTCTTTGTTATAGTGCACTATATTACATTGGATGGTAGATTTACTAAAGTATACGACTACCATTTTGTTTTGTTGAATCATTTTAGGCATGATGAGAAGGTTAACTTTCCTTATTTTCTGTTATGCTCTATGAATGCCACCATTAAGGCCTATAAAGAGAACCCAATGGGGGACACTGCCATACATCAAGGCTTAATGGTACTTATTTATGACCATCTCAAGGCTAATCAGATTTCCCGCCCGCAACCCTCTATTGAGTCCGAGGAGGATGGGTCGGACTCCGTTTTTTCTGTGGATGAGGGTTCCGATAGCGACCCAACGAGTGACTCTGAGGAGAGCTTGGATGACTCAGAATTTGAAATTGGTAAGAAGAGGAAATATATGAAAACCAAACCTTCTTCCTCAAAGGGCAAAAAACCTAAAGGCAAAATCCTCCAAATTAGCTCCTCCTCCTCCTCCTCCTCCTCCTCGGAGGTCTCTGAAGACTCAGAGAAGGAGAAACCCCAGGGTTCTCTGAAAAAAGAAAACTAAAATCCATACTCAAACTAGAAACAAGCATAAGAGAAAGGAGGAGAATGTGAAGGAGCTGGAGGCTCATAAGCAGGAAAAGATTTCGGAAGTTGAACAGAACCTGGAGAAGGTGATCACTGGAGAGGTTCGTAGGGTTGACGACACAACTACTATTGGTGACACTCCAAAAAAGGAATAGGACAACTCCAGTAAGATTGATCTTCCCTTGAACCCTCCTGCTGAGGGTATGAAAGGCTTTATGGACACCATGGAGTGGTTAATAACTAGTTGCAAGAAAGCTGTGGATGACAACAAGAAGCTCAGCCACAAAATTCAAATTTTGGAAACTATCAACACTGGGGAAGGGAAGACTATGGCTGATTTTATTGAGGACCTAAAAAATACTATTGCAAAAGCTAAAAATATAAGAGACTCCTTCAACCCCAGATTTGAGAAAATAGAGAAAGCCCTGCTAGAGAGTTAAACTCTTGATGACGCTATGGATCAAACTATATCGGACAATGTCAGTAAAGTCAACAAAATTGAGGATTGCCTCAAGAGTATTGTAGAGAAAAGTTTAGACATCTTTAAGGTTTCTACTGGCAATACTAAAACTCTCATCAACAAATTGGATGAGGATAAGGATACCCAGGATAATGATCCTGACACTGAAGGCACAGGAGATGCTCAAGGACCCAAAACTAGAACTAGAGGTAAAAAGAAAGAAAAGTAGCCTAATAAGGATCTGGATGATCTCAAATTTGTTGCGGCCACCTATGACTAGTTGGTGAAAAAGGCAAAGGACCTTCTGAAGACTATAACTGTGTAGTGCCTTCCTAGTTTCTTTGTTGTTTTTTTCCTTTGCTGTCTTTTTGGTTTGCTGGCTTTATTGCCAGTCATTTTGTAAGCGGTTTTTATGCTCTGGACTCTTTGATGATTTATCTTAATTACCCATGTTAAAGGTTTCGGGTCTTGAAAACCTGATTTTCTTAATTAATCAGAACTTAGTGGTGTTGGATTCACGTCGGGCTCACCAAAATGATGCACTAAAAATGGGACATAAGCCAAAAAGAATATTCAAGAGTTAATATGTTAGTTTCCAACAAAAAACCAACACAAATGAATTAAAAATACTTTAAATACATATCAAGAGAGAATGAAAGCATACAAAGAGAGCATAAACACAATAAAAGAGGAGCAAGAAGACTCTCTAAGATGCTCCCATGATGCTTGGTGGCTCTCCCTTTTTCTTCTCATCTCCAAGATCCAAAGCTATGCTTGAGTGTGGCCCTCAGTTTTTAGCATGAAACCATGGATGCTAAATGGAGGTTTGAAATGGTTGAAGATGAAATGCTAATGCTATACAAATTCTAAGACTAGTATTGCTATGAGAAAGCTCGAGTGTGAGTGCTATTCAACTATAGTAACAATGCTAAAATGCTTCCCTCTTTGGTTGAGGAATGAGGCTTCTATTTATAGGCATATAGTGGATTGGAGGGTCAAGATTGAATTGGCTTGTGAAGGCTAGGATTGCATGATTCTCAATCCATGTGATAGTTTTCAAACCAATCCCATGATGACAAGTGTCATTATGAGAGGGCTTGAGGGGAGAGGGAAGAAAACTTTAATGCTTGAGGGGACATGAGGGTAACCTTGGATGGTTGGGGTTACGAGATAAAGATATTATCCAATGGTAAAGTTATTGTCCAATGGGTAAACTCTTGTGCAAGGTTTACCCATGGTTAGGCTTTGACCAAAGGGACAAGACCCATGTGGGTTAGTGTGTTGAAGAAGGGAAAGCCTTTAAGGCTTTGTAAGAGCCTTAAATGTTTTTGAGAGACTTTGAGGGTTAACTTGTTGGAGAGAAAATGGCTAAATATTTTTGAGAAGTGACTCCTTCCTAATCCTTAGTTTAGGAATGTGCAAATGATTAGAAGCGGGTTTAGGCTAATTAGAAGGGGTTAGAAGATTCAAGAAGGAAGGTTAGTGAGCAAGTGGGCTTTGTAGGATAATGCAAGTGGGTGAGGGTAAATAGGATTTTTAAATAAATATAGATTTATTTAAATGCGTGTGTGCAACTTGCATTTGAATAGATATTTAAATAAATACTGATTTATTTAAATGTGAGAAGGTCATTTAATTTAATGTAAATGTGAGAAGGTCATTTAATTTAATTAAATGTGAAAGAGGGTTTTTAAATTAATGTTTAATTTATTTAATACGAGATGAAAGGATGAGGTTAAATAAATTGATAAAATTATTTAATAATTGGACTATAGTGAGCAATTTAAATAAATTTATGAAATTTATTTAATTAAAATATTAGAATGGGGTCAAAATGAATTAATTAAATGTGAATTTAATAATAGAAGAATATTAGTGTATTATTAAATATTTATTTAATTAGTGGATAAATTTATGTGTCTACAATAAGTATTTTTATTTATTGTTTATATGATAATAATTTTTAAGTGTGAATATTAGTTTTTAAAAACTTTTTAATTGTAAAAATTTAAAAGATTTTTCATGATTAAAAAAATTAATTTGATAAGTATTATGATTATTAATATTGATACCAGTCATATGTAAAGATCCTCATCAACAATAAATTAATTTATAATATTTAAAGACATAATACCATAAAATTTTCAAGATGCATTTATAATAAACAATGTAACAAAATATTATTTTTAAAAATTAAAAGAAATCGTAGACTTATCAAATTCACAATGAAGGCTCTTCCTTCTTATGCTACTACAAACCCTAAAACCAATGGCACATGCTTGAGACTTAATTGATGTCCTCATCTCTACAACAGACAACAATGAAATTCAGTCTAACAATAACAATGATGTGGTGAAAGCCACCTCTTTAGAATGCTTCTTTATCACCTTCTGTTACATAATTTGGAATGTGTGCAAAATCTTCTCATCATAGTTTGTATTAAATAGTAGGTGTCTTGTGGTAAAGGTATTGATTGCTTAAGTAGAGACCTTTTTTGTGGATACTTTGGCTCCTCTATGGTCAAGGAATTGATTGTTTAAGTAAAATTTTAGTTTCTTCATACATCCTTATAATGAACATAACACCCCCAAAAATTTTATCACAAAATACATGCTTTTAAAGATCTTACCATTAGAGGTGCAATGGTTACACCGATTGTAGTTTATATAAATGTTCTATATATTTGATAAGGAGTTAAATAGTTGATTTTATAAATAGTTATTAAAAAAATAATATAATAGTATATGTTTGTGGTACAAGAGAAATATCCAAAAGTATTAGTTCAACAATCTTTGGTCTACCTTGTTGAGTTTGGTTTGCAAAGTCAATACTAACTAATTTAGTCCATACACTTAATAAAAACAATCATTTTGAAGTTAGCAAATTGCTTACAACTACAATATAAAGATTATTTACATGCTCAACAAAAAGTGAATATAATTACATGAAGCCTATGAAACATGACCAATCTCCCAAGGGTTAGGAAGCCATGATCGACTTCTACATTAAGATCATATATAAAGTGTAACTTTTTCATATATTAATATCTTTGGTCTTAGAGTAGATTGAACTGATGGGGTTCTCCTTACCTAAGAGATTGAGCAACTACATAATTTGAAGCCAAAAAGGACTCAAAAAGGGCTATATTAAGGCGAACATCATTGGACTCAAAAAGGATACAAGTAGTGCTACAAATTTTGTTAGCGAGAATTGCCATGTAAATTTCCTTGAAATAATTGAAGGTAACAATTCTATCATAGCTAAATCAACTAGAACTCTTACCATAATATATCCCAACCCAGTATTTTCTTGTGTGAGTTAAATTCTAGAAAACCAAGTAGCCAAATATGTCCAGGAACCACAAATTGGAAGAAACTAATCACACAATTGATTTGAGAGGAAAATAAAACAGTATGCAGTGCCCACCATTCGATGGTACGACTCCCTTGGAGATGAGAAGAGGAATATGGTGAATAATGTCATAAGTAGCAATAAGTCCAAGCCAAAAAGCAATAAATGGGATGTTAAAATGATGGGTCCAACATCCAAATCCCAACCTGCACAAAAATCTACAACCAAGAAGGTGATAGGAGGATAATTCTTGATCTGATTAATAAGATTGCAAAGTAGTAGAAGCATAGTATTCTCTGTTATGCTAACCAATTTTGCAAAATTCGTCCTATAATCAAACTCTAGCATACCATCATGGATATGCCTGGATTGAATCTAGATTAGGTTAAGCTTATTACATTTTTGGTAGAGAACAAGAAGTGAAATTTGTAGCCTTCTAAATGAAAATATTAATTGCAAGTTAAAATTTGTTGTCATGCAATGAAAATAAATTGGCAAAGTTTGCAGGAGAGTTTCAATATTAAGAACTCCCTAATCAAACAATATAAAAACTATGTTCTTATATTCTATTTGAATAATTGTAGAATCAACTTAAATGGTGTTTTTTATTATTATACAAATTCTTTATTCGAAAGGTATGTCATGAAATTGGAAAGTATATGAGTATGAAGTTTTAACTAATTCAAAATTAATATTTACATTGGTCCTTTTAAATTGAAACTTGCAATCAAACAAGATGTAGACAACCATGTTTTTTCCCCATTCCTAAATCTTCAATGTAAACTTCAAAGTCATTCTTTCACAATTGAAATAAAATTTGTTTGGTATAGCCTGATGATTTCGAATGAATTTTAAGACAAAGCTTGTTTTAGGACTAAGTTAAAGAAAGCCATCAAGACTTATTTATAAAAAAGATCTAGTAATCTAGTTTAAGGAAACATTTATGTTAGTTAATACCCAATGTAAACAACACGGAATACACGGGTTGAAACCTTTGTAGAGATTTTCAAAGGAAACTATTATGCTAGTTAATACCTAATGCAAACAAAGATGTCTTTTATAGTGAATGCTTTACACTATTTATTTTAGTGAAATAGTCTATTATGGTAAACTAGAACAAATATTAAACTCTTTGGAAGACTTTTTAATTGCAATACTTTCACATTCATTCATATTTAGATTTTTTTATTTTGAATTCAGTTCATTTACATTACAAATAATTATCACTAATAAATAAATTTTTACATTTTATGATTTTGTACCTTCTAATATATTGTTCAAAGTATATTTTACTAGATCAACATAACCATTGCACCTTGTTTTGGTGCAAGTGCTAGTTATGTTTAATTCAAGCATTCTTCACAAGTGTGGTCCTATTACTACATCATCTTTGCTTCCATTTTAAAAAATATTTGAAGAACTTTGAGTTTGGAAGCTATGGTACAATGGAGTGCGATTTCTCTCATGAAGGTACTACTAGTCCATAGTAGTTATTATGTGCATCTTATATTTCTTCCTCTTTGAACATATTATCATTCATAGTATCTTCTTTTACATTATTATCAATAAACATCTAGATATATTCCTAAGTGTGGTATTTATCTAGAGCAATTTTAGAAGAGGAACTCACGTGTATTTATTTGGAAGATGAATTCTTTAGTATATTTTTTCAGGCTATTCAAATGATAGTTTGGAATCAAGTTGTTTATAATATTAGAGTGCATTTTCATGTCCGAGTCTCTAAGATCTTAAGTCAAATTTTCATGTTTCCACTTATATAGGATTGAAGTATATTTAGAAACTCTTGAATTTGATGGTCTTGTAATTAATCAAATAACTCATAATTACAATTCATTATCTTATATATTTAAAATAACTATATATATTGCCTTTTATGTTTATTTACATATTTACTAAACATGGAGATTAATTTTTCCTTCAGAGTTAATTACTACAACTAAATATTGCCTATGCATTTAGCTATAAATTAATTTGAAGGGTGAATATAAATATTGTTGTGGGATTGGTTGCTTGGTATACAAATATTTTGGCTATGGAGGCAAGGTGAGGTCATCTTTATGCCTCATTAAGTCACTATTCCAAAATTTTATATATCAATTTTTTTGTTAATTCATTATTCCAAAGGTTTATGCCCCACTAAGTCATTATTCCAAAGGTTTATATATCAATTTTTTTTGTTAGAGTGCATTTTCATGTCCGAGTCTCTAAGATCTTAAGTCAATTTTTCACGTTTCCACTTATATAGGATTGAAGTATATTTAGAAACTCTTGAATTTGATTACCTTGTAATTAATCAAATAACTCATAATCACAATTCATAATATTATATATTTAAAATAACTATATATATTGCCTTTTATGTTTATTTACATATTTACTAAACATGGAGATTAATTTTTCCTTCAGAGTTAATTACTACAACTAAATATTGCCTATGCATTTAGCTATAAATTTATCAGAAGGGTGAATATAAATATTGTTGTGGGATTGGTTGCTCAATATACAAATATTTTGGCTATGGAGGCTGTTGATGATTTATAGCTTCAGTCAGATAAAATTAAATGTTAAATTGGCCTTGAGGCCTTCAACATTTAATTATATATATCATTATGTTATTTATTATTATTATTATTATTAAGTTGATTAAATGTATATCGATTAACAATAATATTGATAAACACCGATTAATATATATATATATATATATATATATATATATATATATACTAGGTTGCATATTATTTCGGGCTGCATATTATTATATTGGGATACATATGATATATCGGGTGGCAGTATATTAGTCACCGATAGTTATCGGTGTGTTAGTCTACACCGATAGTTATCAGTTGTCAAGGCTAACACACCAATAACTATCGACTGTTAGCATTGACAGTCACTGATATACTATCGGCTGTTAGCGTTGGGTAAACAACGATGGACTTCGGTTATAATCCTACTCCACACCGATTGGCATTTACGATAACATGCATTTGTTAGTATAAACAAAAAGGCATGATCAAGTAATGTCTTGATCGGTCATGACCGATCAAGGCATTGCTTGACTATGCCCCTTTTGTTATATACTTATAGTGAGTGGCATTCTTGAGATAGGACATAGAAAATAATAAATGCTCCTCTCACCTGCCATACAAATGATTATAGTCAGATTTATATTTTAATCAGTAATACATAGAACAAGATAGATATTAATTCTAATCCATAAATTTAACATGGTATCAGAGCCAAGTTTTCTTCTATAAAGCCTAACTGCCTGAAGGAAGATCCGATTAAGATCAGATTGATATCTCCTTGAAAGTTTGTATATTAAAATGACAAATGCAATCAGATTCGAAGACAGACTTGAAGGTGCCTCAAACTATGATTCATGGAAACTACGAATGATGTTGGTACTAAGGAAGAATGAGTTAAAAACAATAATAGAGAATCCTTCTAAACCTGATGGAAAAGACGAACAAAGTTAGTGGGAAAAGAACAATATTAAAGCAATGGAGTTATTAGTAGATGGAGTAAAGAGTCATCTACTACCTATCATTACAAGGTTAGATTCTGCAAATGACATGTTCAAAGCCTTGAAAGACATGTTTGAGATTAACAACATGAGCAAAATCCTCACACTTAAAAATCAACTTTCTAATATTAAAATGAGTAAAGAAGAAACTATCACTTCATAGTTTATGAGGATAATAGAATTAAGGAACTGACTCTCATCAATTCGTCACATTTATGATAATAAGGAGCTAACTATGATAACTCTAAATGGGCTCCCTATCTCATGGGAAAACTTTAGACAAGGAGTCAGTGCTCAATCCAAAGTTCCCAAATTTGATAGACTAAAAACTGATTGCATTCAAGAAGAGTGTAACCTAATATCAAGAGGAATCATGAAACCCATTGATGAAGATGTTCAAGTTCTAGTCTCTAGTTTGAAAAGGAAAAAGGACAAAAAGACATATGGTAATCGATCATTCAAGAAGCCTAAAGACTCCTCTAAAGTACAATGTTTCATATGTGACGAATATGGCCACATTGCAAGAACTTGTCCCCTCAAACTTAAACTACAAGTGTCCCTTGTTGAAGTCAGAAATTCAGACGTATGTTCAGAAAAATATGTTCTTTAGAAGAAACTCAAGATACCTTGTGATTGAGAGGGAGCTTACTAATAAAGATTAAGCACTTCTGAGGTAAAAATTGTAAATATAAATTATTTTATGGGCCCTGTGTAAATCATAAGGAAGTGATGACTTCCAAATGATTTCCACTTGTATTTTTGAGGTTATTGGAAGGTGACGATCTTACAATAACTCAAGATTATGGATAGAATCGCCGACTGAGGCAATCCATGTAAGAGCTTGTGGATAGAATTGCCAACTGAGGCAATCCACACAAGAGCTCATGGATAGAATTTTCGACTGAGGCAATCCATGTGAGAGCTCATGGATAGAATCGCCGACTGAGGCAATCCACGTGAGAGCTCATGGATAGAATCGCCAACCGAGGCAATCCACGTGAGAGCTCATGGATAGAATTGTCGACTGAGGCAATCCATACAATAGGTCATAGATAGAATCGCCGATTGAGGCAATCCACGTGAGAGCTCATGGATAGAGTCATCGACTGAGGCAATCCACGTGAGAGCTCATGGATAAAATCACCGACTGAGGCAATCCACACAAGAGCTCATGGACAGAATCGCCGACTGAGGCAATCCACATGAGAACTCATGGATAGAATCACTGACTGAGACAATCCACACAAGAGCTTGTGGATAGAATCGCCGACTGAGGCTATCCACACAAGAGCTTATGGATAGAATCCCCGACAGAGGCAATCCACCCAAGAGTTTGTGACTAGAATTGCCAACAAAGGCAGTTCATATCTTGAAACTATGTTCCCAAGATAAGCATCATACGATTTATGAATATTGCTCCCAATACCTTTTATCCTCCCTAGCTAAGAGGGAGTGTTGATGATTTATAGCTTCAGTCGGATAAAATTAAATGTTAAATTGGCCTTAAGGCCTTCAACATTTAATTATATATCATTATGTTATTTATTATTGTTATTATTAAGTTGATTAAATGTATATCGATTAACAATAATATTGATAAAAATCGATTAATATATATATATACCAGGTTGCATATTATTTTGGGCTGCATATTATTATATTGGGATACATATGATATATCGGGTGGCAGTATATTAGTCACCAATAGTTATCGGTGTGTTAGTCTACACTGATAGTTATCGATTGTCAAGGCGAACACACCGATAACTATCGACTGTTAGCATTGACAGTCACCGATATACTATCAGCTGTTAGCATTGGGTAAACAACGATGGACTTCGGTTATAATCCTACTCCACACTGATTGGCATTTACGATAACATGCATTTATTAGTATAAAGAAAAAGGCACGATCAAGTAATGTCTTGATCGGTCATGACTAATCAGGGCATTGCTTGACCGTGCCCCATTTGTTATATACTTATAGTGAGTGGCATTCTTGAGATAGGACATAGAAAATAATAAATGCTCCTCTCACCTGCCATACAAGTGATTATAGTCAAATTTATATTTTAATCAGTAATACATAGAACAAGATAGATATTAATTCTGATCCATAAATTTAACAGAGGCAAGGTGAGGTCATCTTTATGCCTCATTAAGTCATTATTCCAGAGGTTTATATCTCATTTTGTTTGTTCTTTTATTGTTTATTTTGATTTGATAAAGCGGAAAGGGCCTAAACCCATCACAAAATAGTCATAGAGGTGATATAAAGGAGTCTCACAAGAGGTGAGACAATAATAAATAAAAAATGAAAACTAGCTAAACACAAGGGCTAGCAACACGAAAAACATAGACTAGGCAAGGACCTACCAAAATAGACCAATTACTGGTCGGCCAAAAGCTCAAGGCCTTTGATGGGGTGTCACCCCTTATTTAAGATATCCAACTTTTCCTCAAATGATAGATCATTGGGAGCTCCATTATTTATAGTCTTTGGGTTGGAAATGTAGACACCTAAAATTGTCCTAGCCTAATTAAATAAATATTTTTTATTTATTTAAATATCCCCTTTTCTTATATTAATTAATTAAATATTTATTTGTTTATTTAATTCATTAAACCTTTTATATGCCTTTCTTATCCTAATTTAAATAAATATTTTTATTTATTTAAATTCACCTTTTTCCAAATTAAATAAATATTTAATTTATATGGCCCTTCTTCAATTAATCAAACAAGTTCTTTAATTTATTTAATTACATCATTCACTTTTTCCCTTTTCATTTGTCTAAATGACAAGTGGCTCCTCATCGATCTTAACCACTTCCTTTATTTTATTATTTCCTCTACCTACCCTGCAATCTTAGCCAACCATCATTTATCCCACCTCTTAATCCTATCCTTCCATTTTTTAGGATGTTCTCTATATAAAAGGCTTCTTCCTCTCTCTTTCCATCAATTGAATCTTGGAGCATACTTACATTCTGTTGAATTGACTTTAGCCTACATCATCATAACCACACATGTTCCCCATTGAAGTCTTGTTCAAGTATAAAAATATGAGAGAAAAATATCAAAAACAAGATCAAATGGAGATAGGAGAACAGTGAATATCAAACCCATTGAATGTGTGAAGGTATCATTTGGTTTATTTTATGGTTTTGCATGTCTGATGGTTCTTCATTGATGTGTTGTTGAATCTCATTGTAGATCTAGGGTTTGCAATATTAGGGTTCAAATTTGACATAGACATTTTGGCAAGCCCGATGGGACTCTTCTCCCTTGTTTCTAACATTTTCTTTGTTTTTAGTGTTTTCATATTTGCAGGCCAAATTTTGCATCAATTTTCAAATGATTCCACATTTTTGGTTGTTTATGTTGCATTTCTATTTCTTCTGGCATATTTTGATTCTTACTACATTTATGGTCATTATTGTGTGTGTGAAATTATGATTAAACTAAGATGATTGAAAAATAAAAAACAATCTAACCTACACAGTTGATCAAGCCTACACTCATGATTAGGGTGCTTCTAAAAAGGAAATTCAGATGAACAAATAGCAAACAATTAAAACACAAACTCTAAATATACTTTGATTTGATGGTCCTTCGGTTTGATGTGTGCTGAATTTCACATTTCCAAGGATGTTCGAAAGTGCTCCATGATGATTGATGCAAAATGCAAACTAAACTAAATGAAGGTTGCAAAATGGATGCTTAACTACAGATGCAAAATGACATTACAATGATATGCTTCAAAAAGAGTGAATAATTTGTGAAGAAAATTGAAGGATTAAATAGGCATGGATGAAGAAAGGAGGATGCTTTGGAGATGTGTCCTTTGTCTGACTTAAGGACAAGTGACAATGCAAGAGGTGACACATGTCCTCTCCAAGTCCAAGTGCCATTACTCATTATGACAAGTGGAATCAAAGCCATGTGTCTATTTGGGAGAGAAACACCCAAACAATTTGATTATTTTCCAAATATTTAAAAAATCATGAATGTGCACACATGGGATAAGGTTGCTTAGAAGGATAGGATTGGTTATAAACCCATGTTAGTTAGTGGGTTAGGCTTAGGAGATGAGTTAGAAGAGAGTTAGAGTTAGGAGCCATGTGCTCCAAATGAAATTATTTGAATTATTTAATTCAAATAAAAAGGCTTGGAGAAAGAAGGTGACATGAACTAAAATAAATAAATAACATGTTTATTTTATTTAATAGAAGAAAAGGGGTAGGAAAAATTGATTAATAAAATGCTCAACAACATACATTAGTTAATTAATAGGAAACTAGCTTAATTAATTTAATTAATTTAGCCCAGAGACTAGATGTATTAATATAATTATTTAATCAATAATGTGACAAAGGCAATTAAATTCGATTAATAAAATTAATCAAATTTAAAGGTCTACATCTTTCCCCTCTTTTTAGTCGAATTAGAATAGAATTAGTGCAAAGAAAAATAAGACACAAATGACTCAAAGAAAGAGGGATGACAAGATGCCTCTACAAGATGCCCCAGACATAGACAATTAAGTGAAGCGACAAGATGGAAGAAGAGATAGTAATGCCCCCTCGAGAGGATGGGCAAGAGTGAAGGGACTAGGTGACATATCGAAAGAAACATTGTGTATATGGTGAAAATCAGTCATTAGGGTTTGTCATTAGGCATTAGGGTTTGACAATGAAGGAAGCATCTCCTTAAATAGAAGACACAATAAGAAATGGAGGGTTAAGATTGAGAGGTGTAAAAAGAGAGGTCGGCTAGGATTAGAGGGTAGGTATAAGAAATACCAAAATAATGAAAGAGGTAGGTAGTGTAGGAATTAAGAGATGAATGACATGTGTCATGTGTAGAAAAAGATAATGAATTAATTAAATAAATAAAGATCTATTTAATTAATAGAAGAAGTAGGACAATTAAATAAATAAAATATTTATTTAATTTAGGAAAGGGATAATTTAAATAAATAAATGTATTTATTTAAATGAGAAATAAGGCTAGAAGAGGATAAATGAATTAATTAAATAAATAAGGATTTATTTAATTAATAGAAGAATTAGGCTTAGATAATTAAATAAATAAAATATTTATTTAATTAGACATGACAATTTTGAGTGTCTACATTTTGCCCCTCTTTGAGACAATGCGGCTTGTCGCGTTGTTTCAAAGAAGATAAGATGAACTGATACAAAGTTGCCCCAAGATGGGAATTATATGCCCCTTGACTCTCTTGCAGGTGTGGGCCTATGAGCACCTTCCCATCACACGGCCCATTCATTTCAGAGGCAGAGGACAGGGACAGAGTTTTGTGCACCTGTATGACATGATCACATCCCAGCCTCAGATTGGGAGATTGGAGCATTGGAGGCGAGTCATTGATGATATTGACATGGTGATCTGGAGGCCGTACCTGGGGTGCGAGGAGTGGGAGGACGATGCCTTGGAGCTACCATATGTGTTTAGGAGCAGGTATCTGATGGGGCGGACGCCCTATATTCTAGAGAGGCAGCTGGTAGACAGGGTGTGCAGGCAGTTCGGGCGGATTCAGCGGATGCCACGAGGCTCGGGCATGTATGCCCGGACGGTCAGAGATCAGGTGCAGTTTGGCCCACTGTTATCATATGATCAGGCAGTGACACAGTTAGCTGAGATGATGCCGATGCCATGGGACATGTGGCCAGAGGTAGATGATGCAGGGATGGACGCAGAGTATTCAGCGTACTGGGCAGAGCATCCATTTCCCAGATTGACAGATTCGGCAGAGCCACTGGATGGAGAGGGTGGAGGAGAGGATGATGATGGAGGAGGGGATGGAGGTAGGGGCCGGCGGAGGCGGAGGGGAGTGGTGGGAGAGAGGCGGGTGGCACCTCGGAGGGAGGGAGGACAGGAGAGAGCAGCTCCAGTGGTGAGAGGACGGGGTGGACTGCCCCTACAGGTGCCAGCAGCACAGGGTCCCAGAGAGGGACAAAGACAGGTGCAGCCAGAGGGACAGAGACAGATGCAGCCACAGGTACCTATACAGGCATAGGGACAGGTGCAGGCAGAGGTTGAGGGACAGGCACCTGTAGAGGAGGAGCCACAGGCAGAGGCGGAGAGCGGAGACTCTGAGGAGGATGAGGTGGTGAGGTTGCGGGAGATCTGCCAGGGCCAGGCAGATGAGATTGAGGATTTGGTTCGAGAGAGGAACCACCTCAGGATCAGGGTCCGAGACACAGAGCGGGAGAGGGATTAGGCCATCCAGAGATACACAGAGGCTGAGACAGCTCTAAGGGCAGGTAGGCGGGCAGCAGAGGATGCAGGGGCAGGCTACGCATATGTTTTGCGAGCCGGAGAGGAGATCACCTACTGGAGGGATCTATATTATGCAGCCGTGCCAGCAGATCAGCAGGCTAGGAGCTTCCATAGATCGTCGCGCACAGCGACGGCTACAGGAGGGAGCCGCAGGAGACAGGCATCCAGCGGTGGGGTCATGGGGCCTCCACCACCACCAGAGAGACAAGGGGATCCAGGGGCAGGGCCATCTATAGCTCAGACTCCGTCGAGGCGAGGCGGCTCCGAGGGAGGGAGTTCCTCATAGCTATAGTGGGCTCCCATTGTATCAGTAGATGTACCATTGTTGTATTGTAGACACCTGCGGGTGATTCTTTTGTAGCCATATGATTCTTTTGACATCATTGTATCATGACACATTTTGAGTATATATGAGAGATGATCCATTTTTGCGGCAGCTATATGCATGTGTACCTTATGTGATGAAATGCTTCTTATGTGATACATGTTTTATGATATGGATGCTTATATGATGCAATGCAATATATTTTTGTTCTTTTATATTGTATATGTGATGCATGATGCAAATGTGAATGTATGTAATGCAAATGAATATGATAATGCAAATGATTATTTACATAATGAAAAATGTGAGATGTGCTAACATGTGTTGTATGCAGGATGTGATGCAATTGTGATATCTATATGTATGTATGAAATGCTTATATGTGGTGATGTAGGTGTAACTATATGAAATGCAAATGTTTTTGGTGTGTCATTATACTCAGTCATGTGATAGCGGGCTACGCGGACTTGAGAAGGACAATGGAAGTCAATCAAGAAAGGGGGATGGAAGACAGAAGATATGAACGTGAAAGAGCTTCTTGTGCATTATCATCATTGAGCTTTATTATGGCAGAATAGGTTATGACAATCGAGGCATTTGTTCGACCCAGAAAGTCATTGTACCTGTTTGCATAGAGATAAAACAGTCACAAACAAGGAATGCCCCAGTTCATACTAGACTCCAAGTGTCCTCATATCCTTGGACAAGTCATAGCATTACTAAAAGACAATCCACAGACAGCAAATGCAAATAGGTGACGATACCCCATCCTCGCCTTTCTAGTCAAAGACATCCTGGAGATAGAATCTCTAGTCAAAGACATCCTGGAAAAGCTAAAAGACATGTCACCAAAAAAAATAAAATCAAAAGAAAACTAAGACTCGACACCAACATCCACTGTAGTCCTCAAGTTTAGTGTCTCTTGTCACTTGTTTAAGTCGAATTTTGATTGTGGTCACAATGTTTACTTTCACAAAAAGGATAGATAGCACTGAACCATAATGTTGTCTGAGTCTGTTGAAAGATTTGATTTTGTTGAAGCTCATTGTTGCTGCTGTGTCTCATCTGAAACTGACTGAATCCATGAAACTGATACTTTATTGCGGAGAAGATGGAACTTTATTGTGGACTGGCGATGCAAATGCTGCTTTATTGCGGATTGTGCGCGGATAGACCTGAAGGAAGCTGGAAGAAACTGTACTCCTCGAGACATGTGATGTTCTTAGTTCCACACCCATTACTAGACGTAGGAATTGGCCGTAGTCACAGATAGGATCTGATTTATTATGGATGGAAAAGGGAGTGAAAAGGGAGGGTTATGGATGGCTAACCAATCTTAGGTAGATCAATAACAAGCCATGATGGGAATGGGTAAGTTTATTGTGAGTGAATAGGTTGTGAGTGTGTGCAAAGTGAAAGGATGAAAGAGAATCCTGAAGGAGGGAGGAGCAAAGTCCCTACGCATGGCGCTGGTGACCCAATTTTCACCATGGTACTTGCCCAGGGTGCCACCAAAGTGGTTTTCACCGTTGGACGAAATTATTTCTCTTTACTTTTTTCGATTTTTCAATTTTTTTGTTGTCACAAGGCGCCTGTTTGCCAGGTTTTCACCAAGTGACGATTTTTTTGTTTTATAATATTTTTTTGTATTTTTAAACTTTTTTTATTTTTTTGTATTTTTGCATTAGGATATTCAAAAAGAGCTTATGTGTAGAACCTGCGAAGGTGCATGCTGTTGATAGGATCCTCCAAGGATTCACCTTCTGTAGTTGAGAGCTGATATGCCCCAGATCCATATGCTGCTGTGATGATGTAAGGACCAAGCCAGTTGGGTTCAAATTTGCCCTTCTTATCTCTGTCTTGCTGATTTTTGGGGTTCTCTCTGAGGACTAAGTCACCTACCTCAAATGTGCGAGGCTTGACCTTGTGATTGTAACTGCGACTCATTCTTTGTTGGTAAGCCTTGAGATGATTAAAAGCAGTGTGTCGTCGTTCCTCCAGCAGTTCTAGTTCTTGTAAGCGAGAAACCCTGTAGTCTTCATTGTTGATTATGTTTCTCAAGGAGACCCGTAAAGAAGGTAGCTCGACCTCAATAGGCAAGATGGCTTCAGCGCCGTAGACAAGTGAGTAGGGTGTAGCTCCTGTAGGTGTGCGGACACTGGTACGATAGGCCCAAAGTGCGGGATTGAGTTGGACATGCCAGTTACGGCCAGCGTCGTCGACTGTCTTTTTAAGTATTTTGAGAATTGTTTTGTTAGACGCCTCAGCTTGGCCATTACCTTGGGGGTAGTATGGTGTGGAGAAACGGTGAGAGATATGGAAGCGCTCACAGAGTTCACGAACATCCTGGTTCTTGAAAGGACGCCCGTTGTCGGTGATAATGGAAGTAGGAATCCCGTATCGGCAAATGATGTAGTTCAGGATGAAAGTAGCGATTTGTTTCCCAGTAACTTGTGTGAGAGGCACAGCTTCAATCCATTTTGTGAAATACTCTGTGGTTGTGATAATGAATTTATGTCCATTGGAAGAAGGAGGGTGAATCTTGCCTATGAGATCGAGTCCCCACTGACAAAAGGGCCAAGGAGATGCAAGTGGCTGTAGTTCTTGTGCTGGTGCATGTATGAGGTCTCCATGAATTTGACACTATTTACACTTCTTGACAAACTGATATGCATCTTTTTCCATAGTAGGCCAGTAGTATCCAGTCCTGATGAGTTTCTTGGCCAAGGTAGGACCACTAGTATGCGGACCACATATCCCTTCGTGCACTTCTCGTAACGCAATCTGAGCTTCGTCACTCTCTAAACATCTAAGAAGGGTTCCATCTAGACCTCATCGGTATAGGATATCAGCTAGGATAACGTATCGGGAGGATTGGCGAATGAAAGTGCGGCGTTGGTTGTTCGATAGATCGGGAGGTAAGGTATTGTCGCGAAGGTATGTGAATATGGAACCATATAACTGGGATTCAGGACCAACAACACATATCATTTCCGTAGGAGTGATCTCATATGACGGAATCAGCAGGTTGTCAACCAGGAACTCATAGCAGGTCTCATTTTGCGGCAGATCAATGAGTGAAGCAATTGTAGCCATGGCATCAGCAGCGCGATTCTGTTCTCTTGGTATCTGCTCAAACTCTATCTTTGCAAAGTGCTGTTTCAGATCATCTACCAGTTGTTTGTAAGGCATTAGCTTTTCATCTTTTGTTTGATAATCATCAGTTGTTTGACGGATGACAAGTTGAAAATCCCCAAAAACACGAAGTTCTTGGATCTTCCACTGAACTGCAATTCTTAGCCCAGTTGTTAATGCCTCATATTCCGCTATGTTGTTGGTGCAAGGAAATGATAAGCGGTATGACTTTGGTATAGAATCGCCTTGGGGAGTTATAAAGAGTATACCCGCTCCTGCCCCATGCTGTGTGTATGAGCCATCAAAGTATAGTTGCCATGGCTTTGCAGGTGATATTGTTAGAATGGACTCATCTGGAAATTCTGACTGTAGAGGAACATCATCTATCATGGGAGCATCTGCCAGTTGATCTGCGATGGCTTGTCCTTTTATGGCTTTTCTGTCCACGTATTCAATGTCGAATTCACTCAGAATCATTACCCACTTGGCCAGTCGCCCAGTAAGTGTAGCTTTGTTGAGAAGATATTTTAGTGGATCAATTCTGGCAATCAACTTAGTCTTGTGAGTGAGCATATAATGTCATAATTTTTGTGAAGCAAAGACCACAACGAGACATGCACGCTCAATTGGTGTGTAGTTCAGCTCATATCCCACCAATGTGCGACTGATATAGTAGACCGCTTTTTCTTTGCCGTCAGGTATTTGCTGTGCTAGGAGTGCCCCCAGTGCTGTTGGAGTAGCTGATATGTAAAGTAGCAATGGTTGATCTGGAATTGGTGGCATCAAAACTGGCGGGTTCAAAAGGTAGTCTTTGAGTGCCTGAAAAGCCTGTTGACAGTTCTCATCCCATTTGAACTTGATGTTTTTGTGTAGCAGGTGCTGGAAAGGATTGCACTTATCTGCAAGTTGTGCTATGAATCTTCGTATGGACTGGAGTCTCCCTTGTAAAGACCGAAGTTGACTGATATTCTTGGGTGGCGGCATGTCCAAGATAGCCTTGACTTTTGCTGGATCAGCTTCTATTCCTCTTTTAGACACAATGAATCCTAGGAGCTTCCCGGAGGTTACTCCAAAGACACATTTCTTTGGGTTTAATCTTACCTTGTATTTTTCCAGCCTATCAAAAGCAACTGAAAGTATATCCAAGTGTGTATTTCTGTCGATTGATTTAACCAAAAGGTCATCAACATAATCTTCCACCTCTACATGCATGAGATCATGGAAGATAGTAGTCATAGCTCGTTGATACGTGGCACCTGCATTTTTCAGCCCAAAGGGCATGACATTCCAGCAGAAGGTTCCCCATGGACAAGTAAATGATGTTTTATGTTGATCTTCAGGTGCAATCCTGATCTGATTATATCCAGGGAATCCGTCCATTAAAGATAACATCTCATGGCCTGCTGTGAGATCAACAATTAAATCAATGTTTGGTAATGGGAAATCGTCCTTTGGACAAGCCTTGTTGATATCCCTGAAGTCTGTACATATTCGGATGCTGCGATCTGGTTTGCTAACAGGTACTAAGTTGGAAATCCATTCAGGATAATCAATTGGGCGTATGAATCCGACATCCAGTAATTTCTCCAGCTCTGCCTTGACTAATAATGCCACTTGTGGATGCATTTTCCTCAATTTCTGTTTTACTGGTTTTGCCCCCGGTTTGACTGTTAAATGATGCATTACTAAATCGGGGTCTAGTCCAGGCATATCAGCATAAGACCATGCGAAGTTGACTTGTCATTCCTTAAAGAAGCTTATGAACCTTGCTTTTTCGGCCTCTGTCAATGATTGAGCCAAAAATATGTTATGTGGAACCTCTGTTGTACCAATGTTTGTCTTTATAGTCTCCTCTACCAACATGGATGATTTTTCCTCGTATGATGCTGGGAGAATGTCAAGCCTTCCATCTTCGGGCGCCTCAGAGAGGTTTTCACCCTCAAATACGTCCTTTCTTTTTACTTTTTTAGAGTCGAATAGCGCCACAGTGTGGTTTTCGCCATAAGACCCTTGTTTTGTTTTTATTTTCACATTTTTGCGACTAGAAGGCCCGACACCCTCACCAAAGTATGCCATGTTATTAAGCTCTACGGCGTATCCTGCTTTATGGTCTCCAAGAGGAAGATCATCACGAATGCCAAGATAATCGACTATAGCTTCGTCATTTTGAAATGTATCAAGTTGTGCTGGTCCATCCTGATCCCAGTCAATGAGTTGGGGGTGAACGAGGGGAAGGTCTTTAGTGTTTTCAGAGTTCGCAAGGCTAATAGTGAAGATGTGGTTATATTCAGGTATGTCAAGATAGTCATCGAGGTCATCAATGGCACTCTCCTCATCAGTTTCGATCGTGAGTGAGTCCAAATTATCATCACTAGTAGCACCCTCAGGGACAGGTGTCCTCATCCTATGTGATCTTGACCTAGGGCCTTGAAACGAAGCTTGTGCGGGATCCTTATGGGTCGGTTCTTGACCAACTCTGAATTTCTTGTAAAACTCCTCCTCCTCTGTAGGTTCCTCTGGCTCTCTAAATGTCTCGTTGAGCTCATAGTCGCTGGAGGATTTGTCTGAACCCCATTCCCATTCGTTGGAATCTGTAGAATAGTCATCTTCTTGTTGGACTTCAGCCACTTTGACTCGCCATATCTGTTTTGTTCTTTTATTGTGAATCTTGGGATTTAGAAAACCAAGCCCCTTGGAGCGTTCCCTTCTTGTAGTTAGCTCAGGTTGTAAAGGTTCCATGACACCTTCTTTGCGTAGTCCAAGAGGACTTTTTCCATCATACCCGAATCTTTGTAGAATTTTGAAACCTTTGCCATAGTTCTCACAGGGTATTATAATTTGATCATGTGTATCCTCTTTAGCGTCCTTATATAGCATTTTATATAAATTTTCTTCCTCTAGTTCGCCCCATTTTTGAAAGACGGTAGGATCCCATTTGAGTAGTATGATGGAGATTTGTTTATTAGGCTGTGGCCTCCCATATTCCTTGGGAGAGGTCATGACTTGTCGTAAGAACATTGTTTGATTCAGAGTGTATTCTCCCATGCCTTTGTCTTGAAACTTGGCTCTAAGTTCACCTTGTTTGGATGTCGAGGGCTTTAATGACTCAGGATCAATATATGCTGAAGAAGGAGTAGCCTCACGATTGCTGGGAATGATAGTCTCAGTATGTGACCTCAAGTTATTGCAATATATGAATGGATTTGGATCACCATTGACCGTTACCTCGACTCCATTATGAGGAAACTTAATGCACTGATGGTATGTTGATGGGACTGCCCTCATTTCATGAATCCACGGACGTCATAGAAATATGTTATACGTAAGGTCTAAATCCAGGACTTGACAAACCACATCCTTTGTGACTGGCCCTATTCTTAGTGGTAAGATGACCGTGCCCTTGGACGAACGCTCTTCATCATCATAAGCCTTAATAGTGATTTGGTTTGTAGAATTTACAGCTTTGTCAGAATATCCCAATTGTCTGATGGTGCTCAATGTACAAATATTAAGACCTGCTCCTCCATCTATCAGGACTCGCTTTATTCGGTGTTTATGTATGAAGGCTTCAATATGTAGAGGTGCATTATGAGGCTGACTTATGGAGGCGTCATCGGCTTCTGTGAATGTGAGGGAGTGTGGAACGGATAAATATCCCACCATGGCTTGAAACTGGTCCACGTTTAGATCAGTAGGGACAGCAGTATCTCTCAAGGTTTTGTCAAGGACAGCTTTATGTGCAGGAGATATACGTAAGAGCTCAAGAATAGAGATGAGTGCGGGTGTTTTCCCTAATTGCTCTACAAGGTCGTACTCAGGCTTAGTTGACGGAAGATTGGTATTCTTAGTAGAGGTACCTGGCAATGTGATCTTACCTCGACGGGTTGTAACATGACATTCGGAGGTAGCTTCGTATGAAGATCCCACACCTTTTAGGACAATTTTGGGTCTTGGAGAAGAATTCTCAGGATTTTTATTTTTGATAGTAATGGTAGAAATATGATTGTCCATTGAGATGTGATTAATAGTGGAATCATAATTGTAAGATGCTCTAGTGTAATTGGCTTGATCATCTGTGACCTTGCCTTTTCCCTTGTCATGTTTTGGGAATGGTTCCTTAAACACCTCATGCTCTTGATTAGATGAATGTCCCTCAATCTCAATATCTCCTCTGTCAATGAGATCTTGTACAATGTTTTTCAATCGATGGCAATTACTTGTCTTGTGACCCTTGCTCTTATGAAACTCGCAATATTCATCATCATTCCACCAATTCGGTTTTACCTTTGGTTCATATGGAGGAAAATCTAGGACCATGATCACTTTATTTGCTACAAGCTTTTTGAATACTGATTCAAGTGGTTCTCCTAATGGAGTGTACTTCCTTCGTGGTTTAGCAGCCGTTTGATTGTTCACTTGATTGTTGGTAGGACTTGAACCAGAAAAGACGAACTTTGGTCTTACTGTGTTGGCATCAACAACACCATCATTAACCGTGTTCTTGTTCTTGTTCCAAAATTTTGGTTTGTCCTTTCCTTTGAAGTCCTCTTTGTTTTCTTTGAATAGCTTGATAACTCCTTGTTCAATTAAGACCTTTTCTGTTGCTAGGACCTTTTCAATAACATCCTTGAATGTGGACAAACAAGCTTTTCTGAGATCATAGCCAATAGCCTTGTTAACATTTTGTGTGAACATCTCCACCATTTGTTTTTGCGGGATCTCACAAGAGCATCTGCTAGCTAGGTTTCTCCATCTTTGTAAAAATGACGCGAAAGATTCTCCTTCTTTTTGTTTCGTATTGCACAAGGTTGTAACTGAGACATCTGTTTCAATGTTGTAAGAGAAATGTTGAATGAATGCCTCTGCCAAGTCGCCCCATGACTTAATACCGGGAGGTAATTGAGAAAACCATTCCATAGCTTGATCTCCTAAGCTCTGTGGGAACAACCTCATCAAGTATGTTTCTTCTGCCGCTACCTCAATGCAAGCTGTGAAGAATTGTCTTATATGTGCCTTGGGGTCTCCTCTCCCTCTATATTTGTCAAATTTTGGTGTTACAAAGTGCGGAGGAAACGGAGGCATTGGAATGCTCTTATCAAATGGATAAGGGCATATATCTCTCATAGTATATGTGGGTTTTGATGTGCCCATGTCTTCCACTTTCTTTTGTAGATCTCTAATTTGTTGCTCCAAATTATTTTTGGGAGAAGATGGATTTCTTGTAGCATATCCCATGTTTGAAACACCCATTTGAGGAGGAGCTTGTTGCATGTATGGATGATACTGATCGTAGACATGTCCATATGGAGGTCTATATTGTTGCGACATGTATGGAGCACTTGGCATAACTTCTTGTTGAGGGACTCCATATCTGTTTTGTGTGTATAAACCATATTCAATAGGCCTTTCATTTTCCATTGTGTTGCCCCCAATTTTGGCATGAGGTCTCCTTGTGTCAAAATTTTGAGGAAATCCTTGAGTATCCATTTGTCTTGGTTGACCCATATCTTGAGTATGTGTTTGAGCATAGGGCCTCCATGATGGTCTTTGAGTGTAAGTATCATGCATTTGAGCTTGTGTATGTGGGATTTCTGGTTTCTAAAGCAAAACTGATGGTGACTCCGGCATCATATTATTTGGTCCTCCACTATTAGGTTGAGTTTGTTGTGAAGGTCTACTTTCCATAAGTTGAGATAAGTCAAAATCATGTGGTATTTTAGCTCCACTTTGTGCCATCATGTTTAGGAAATATTGACGATCTCTCCTCATTATCTCTTCAACCAATCTATTGAATTGAGGATCCATTATAGATTCTTGTATGTCTGCTGATAGTATTGAAGAATTGTCAACATTGTCATTGTGTGTAGCATTGTTGTTTATAGCGTTTGCGCTTTCCACATTTGGATTGTGTCTATAAACATTCATGTCTGGTAATGTAGTGTGCTCAGGATTGTAGAAGACATCATTGTCATACTCATAAGAACTCATGTTTGCGGATTCTTGAGCTTCTTTGACTATTCTCCTAGATTTTTGAAGACGGGTTTCAACCATGAACTAGGTGTTTGGCAATATGTGAGAGACTAGACGAAAAATGAAAAGAGTATGGAAGACTAAGAGTTGTATGGAGTGTAAATGAATCTTGAGGTGTACTTGCAATGTCCAAAGTGTAAGACCAAGTATGTAAGTAGTAGAGTAGGTGTGACTTCGAAAGAGAGGATAGTTTCTCTTGATGAGGTAAGCTGACCTTGACTCTAAGTAAGACCAAATGAGACCCAAAGGTAAGAAACCTTGATGAGGGACCACTTAGCAAAGTGTTGTTTATGTAGTGTGTTGACAAAGTATGATGAGGACAAGCAAGTGACCTTTTGACTCAAGTTTAGACAAGTATGAATGTAAAATGAGATGTGAAGCAATGATGGACTATGTGAGACCCAAAGACAGGTTGAATGCTAGATGAAATCTGAAGAGACAACCTAGGAAGCTCAAGTATGCCGAAACTGATTTCTTTGTTTGTTTGACTGTTTAAAATTTTCAAATCCTGACATAGACGCCTCTGTATACTTCACAGACGCGGTTTTAAGACACAGACGCTACTCTGTTTAACGTAGACATGATTCTGAGATTTTCCTGTTCATGTTTGTCGGGACTGTAACAGGTTTTTGCAATTGTGGACACAGACGCGCCTGTATACTTCACAGACGCGATTCCCAGACACAGACGCTGATAAAAAACACAGATGCTATTCTGTACTTCACAGACGCGTTTATCTGACACAGACGCGGTTTGAACAGACACAGACGCGTTTCTGTTACCTTCGTGCAATCTTTCCTATCTGTGAAGTTGTTTTGTTGTGACCAAATCTGATTGTTCGACTGTTTTTCGTGACAAGAGGACACAGTGCTGATGACTCAATGTTTGCTAGTGTTTAGACTCCAAAATGACTCCAAGAAAGTGTGTTGTTTGATGTAAAAAGTTTTTGCATACACTTGAAGACACAAAAGACACAATGTTTTGCTGTTTTGTCTTTGAGTGTTTGAATGTTTATCATAAGTCAAGCACAATTCTTATGGCTGGCCAAGACAATAGTTGTTGATCCCACATGGGGTTTTACCCCCGAGGCTACGCTATTCAGAGCGGATACTTAGATGCTTGACCTCACTGGCTCCACCCTCGGCACTCACTTCTCGGGTCAGCCAAGCATCAGTCCCCATGAAAACTCCCCATGGCGAACTTTGTATCTCTACTAAGAACCGTATGTGTGTGGGCCGCTACCAGAGGTCCGACCTCCTGCCCCAACAACTAGAAGGATTTGGGCCTCTAAAACAAAATGGTGCTAGTAAGGGCATCCGCTCGTGTGGCCATACATGCGGCACTTTCAGCTCTGTAAATACAGAAGGCTCCCAGCCGGTAGGGGTTACGCCCTACAAATGATCAAATAAATTTGATCAAACGGGTTTATGGGGAGACATAGTGTCGGTATGAACTAATCAGCACACGTTATTCATAGTTTTCACCATGAATACATTTGATTATAGTAGTTTGGATGAGGTGGGTTTTCCTCGCTACCACCTGGGTCGTTCTCTTCTCACTAGTAGTCCTAATGACCACACGGGAAGACAGGCCCTCTAAAGAGTAAACAAAAAGAGCCTATTGCTCAAGACACAAAAGACAATGATTCAATTTTAGTGCACCAATTGAAGTGTTTGCTAAGCTATGAAACAAGGCACACAATAAAAATTACAAAACCCTAGCTAAGGCCCTGCAACAAAATTGTTAGTAGTTTGGGTTGTTTCAAATGATAACCCCTTCCTGCAAGCACACAAGTTAGGTAAATTTTTAGAAAACCCAAAAAGACTTTGTGAAAAGGGGCCTTCAACAAAAACGTATTTGTCTCCAAAGCAAGCTGCACAAATCAGGTTAGCTAGATCTGCAAAGGTTAGCCAAAAATAAACCAGATCTGAAACCCTAAGTACAAAATCCGAAGACCCGAATCGAAAAACTTGAAAAATTTGCAAAACAGAATGCACAGACGCTGTTATACCAGACACAGACGCGTCTGTCCGACACAGACGCGGTTCTGTGGTTCACAGACGCGGCCACAGAACACAGACGCTTCTTTCGGCTACAGACGCGATAAGATGATGCACAGACGCGATTCGGAATCACAGACGCGACTTTCGGAAACCTGCAAATATAGAAAATGACAGAAACACAGACGCGATCCAAGATGTCGCAGACGCCTCTGAAATACAAAAACGCGATCCGAACACTCGCAGACGCGGAAAAAACCTAAAATGTCATCGAAATCGTCCGATCTGCAACTTCAAAAATGCAAAATCTGCAACAAAAATGTTAAATGCAAAGGGACAAGAGTCCCACCGGGCGTGCCAAAATGTATATGGTGAAAATGGATAACAATAACAATAATATTGAAAGACTAAAATGGATTCAACCACTAAACCCTAGCCTAACAATGAACAAAGATCCACCATAACATATGAAGATAACCTAAGACAATGCCAATAACTCAAAATCACAAAGATTATACCATCACATGTCCACTAGGGTTTTGATCTCCATTCTTCCTATCTCCATTGATCTTGCTTGATATATTTGCTCTCAGATTTTAATATGCACAAGAGCTCAACAAAGAACGGAATGTGGTTGCAAGTGGAATTGTGGTGTAGCCAAGTACTCCAAAATCAGTCATTAGGGTTTGTCATTAGGCATTAGGGTTTGACAATGAAGGAAGCATCTCCTTAAATAGAAGACACAATAAGAAATGGAGGGTTAAGATTGAGAGGTGTAAAAAGAGAGGTCGGCTAGGATTAGAGGGTAGGTATAAGAAATACCAAAATAATGAAAGAGGTAGGTAGTGTAGGAATTAAGAGATGAATGACATGTGTCATGTGTAGAAAAAGATAATGAATTAATTAAATAAATAAAGATCTATTTAATTAATAGAAGAAGTAGGACAATTAAATAAATAAAATATTTATTTAATTTAGGAAAGGGATAATTTAAATAAATAAATGTATTTATTTAAATGAGAAATAAGGCTAGAAGAGGATAAATGAATTAATTAAATAAATAAGGATTTATTTAATTAATAGAAGAATTAGGCTTAGATAATTAAATAAATAAACTATTTATTTAATTAGACATGACAATTTTGAGTGTCTACACATTGCACCAACGAAGAGGGTAAAAGATGACATAAAATGAAGCCTAGGGGAAACGACGACACTCAAAAAGGAGTCTGTAGAAAGAAATGATGCGAAAAACGATCACGAAGGGACTAGGATAAAAAAAATTAGGCCTTTAGAAGGCCCTATATTAGCGAGTTAAAAAATTTACTATTCACTTTTACCATACAAAAGAGAGAAAATGAGAGATCCTTAAGCCCATTATTGCATTCTAAAGCTTCTTTTCACCTTGACGAGATAGCAGCAAGGCAAACATTGAGGCACTACATTGATGTCGTGACGAGCATTAGACAAACTTGACAACTAGACCACTAGGTGAGTCCAACAAACTTGGACCTTGCATGCATTTTGATGCATTTATTAGTTTAGATAGGGATGCAAACAATATTCCTATAGGTTCATGTCATGCGCACATGTGTGCAAAAGCATTCCCGTCGCTCACGCAACGAGAGTGGGTTTGGGTAGGGAGAAGAGAAGAATTGGGTTGATTGAAAATGCGTTCTTGTATAGGTGGGAATGTGACAAAAAGGTGTGGGAATGAATTCCTGGTTGTAGAAGGCCTATGAGATGGCACTCTCATTGGGCAAGATAGGTTAAGATGAAATTACGGAACACAATCCTATCAAGGAAATAAAGGGAGGGGTATGACCGTCGTACAATTGGATACATGACTACGAGATCGCCACTAGAAATAGCGGGAACACCATGAAAGATGAAAAATGATGGGAATACCACCAAAAATGGTGAGAATTCCTATCAAAGGGCAAAAGAGACTTAGAAGAAAAGTTAGTTAGATGAAAAACTAACATGTCTTGTGGGTTAATTGTAGTGGAGCATGTTGGACATTGCTACTGCTAGGATATGTTGTTGTCATTGATGTCAACATATTCCTGCTCCGGTGATTGCAGATTGGTTTATTGGGACTATGCTTTGGTGTATGGATTATTTATAATGTTATTATACTCTTCTATATTGGTTTTGGTGATCCAGGAAGTTTAATTGATCATATCATATGATCTGGTTTGCAGTTTGTTTTTCTGATCAGTGCCTTGCAGAGTTTAGTATTTCCTTTGGTATATTTTGGTGTGATCAGATCTTGAGCTGAGATTTTGGGAGATTGTTTGGGATGGTCTTGTGTATCTTCATTATAGATGGTTCATGATTTGGTGCTCCACAAGTTATCTTTCTTCATGACAGTTGTTGTTGTTTGAGTGTTCTTGGGTTTCAGATGTTGACATATCAAGATTTGATAAGTGGTGTTGGTGCAGTTGTTACTAATGATTCTAACATGCTTGTTGGTGTTTCCTAATTGTGTCCTATTTATTTTGGTGATCCACATTTATCATTATGTGAGTTTTTGGTGATTTTGTTGAACCGATGTTCTTCATGTTGTGCGGTTTTCCTAGTGGTGTAGCGTATTGCGGTTGATCTTGGCGTGATTTCCGATGGTGTTGTGTGTTTGGAGATTTGAATTAGGTCCATGTTATGTCATGTATATCATTATATTGGTTTGGTGGTCAATATTTGTATCATGTGATGTAATTTTGTAATTATGAGTTGAGGGTTTAGCCGACCTTGTTGTCAAGGTTGATGAATTGTATAACTAGGTGTTGTATTCATGTAATTTAGATATCGAGGTGGTGTCTACATTATTAGAGAGTAGTATATGTGCGAATAAGGATTCATATTTTAGTGTGATGTATTGAGCAGAGATTAGTGTTGCAGAGCAGACAAATGTGCTTAACCAGAATTGTAATCAGGCATTTGGAGATGCTATTCTTTCAATTCATTCCTTCTGGATTGTAGCCCGAATCTTGTTGTATGTCACTAAGACTTCCCTAAGGGTTGTAGCCTTCCAGGTCATTATCTTTTGATGCTAAAGAGTGGGATACGATTGATATGATCAGGCTAGGATACATTGCGAGGATGCCCCACATCAAGGCACATATGGCCATGGTCACCACACTAGTAGAGCGATGGAGAAGCGACACAACTACCTTCCACTTGCCGACTAGAGAGATCATCATGATAGGTGAGGATTTATATTTGGTGCAGAAGCACCCTTCTAATTTATTCTTGCTTTTGGTTTTTGTTGGTGTTTTGCTTCTTTGAGAAGCCATTGTAAATGTAATAAGAGCCATGAGCTCATCGGTCTTATTTAGGTCCTAGTTTAGGTCCTAGGTTCTCAAGTCTTGGTTGAGATTTCTTGTGGATGAGAGGTTATGTGTGCCATTGATGATTTTGGGGTCCTTTTAGCATGGTGGTGTCCATAGGATAGCCCAATGTAGGCCTAGGAGTCAAGAAAAGCAACTTTGCAAAAGTTGCTCAAAAGTTGCAAAAAGTTGCATGACAACTTTTCAAAGTTGTCAAGCAACTTTTCCACCTAATAGGTCAAAAACCTTAGTTTAGTATGGAGAAACTTAATTTTGGCACACAGACTGAGGAAAGGATACTATATATAGTTACAAGCCCTAAAATGATGGTTGGATGTTAGTTTTTGTATGGCCCAAAAAAAGAGACCTTGACTGTGACTATGATTTTGGTTGCCAGTCGGCACAAATGGAGCATCAGAGAGTGATAATGGATTATTTTGTAGACTAACTATGTTGAGAGATTTGTGTTGTGTTTACTCTTCCATTTTGAGCAATTAGCTTTAGTGTGTTGTGCAGGTTTTGAGTCTTTTGTAAATATTTTGTAAAACACTCTTTCACTGTCCAGTTTTGGACTGTTTTGTGTCAATGGGTTGACAAATCCTATCCCCATTGTGGAATCACCATGAAACCATGGGGAATAGGAGTAAAAACCCTATACATTACCTCAAAGAAAGAAGGGCCCTTGAAGATGCAGGGAATCCATCCAAAGACCCACTCCTAGGCGAGACAGGACAGTGCCCGACTAGGAAGGGTTAAGGTTGCAGAGGTTCGTGAGAGCAAGGAAGGTTAGAGGAGGATGCACCCTTTGGAGGAGTTGTAGAGGGGTGTGTGGAGAAGAATTTGTGAGAAGGAGGAGCTTCCACCAATCCAGACAAGGTGGTAGAAACACCAAATCATCACTGTGACCCTGGCAGGCCTAAAAACCCTCTTAAAAACCCTTAAAACTCCAAAATTCACCTAGGGCAGTGCACGGACACTTGGAGTCCCAAAACCTAGAAAATCTTTGAGTTTTTTCCAATTTAACAGCATTCCTTTTGGGGAGTTTCACAAGTTGGGTCATCGTTTGCAAGAAAGAGCCCTAAAAGTCCGGAATGGAGGCCTAATTGGGCTCATTCCTTGTAGCCCTATTTTGCAGGGAAGAAGGAAAATTGTGAGATTGATAACAAATAGGAAGGCCTAAACCTCTTGGGGGAACATGAATGGATTGAAAACCATGTCCAAAACCTGTCCTATCCTTGCTAGGACCTAAGAAGGTGTAGGACAAGCCAAACCCTTATGAGCCTAAATAAGGGTTCTTTCGAATCTCATGAGTAGGTGAGACCTTAGGAGAAGCATTGCAAGTTGTTGGTCGGTGGATTGGGAAAGGTTAGGGGATTCCACAAGAAAGGGAAGTCCTAGAGACCCTAGGGTGTGATTGAAACACTGGGTGATCCAAGGAAAGGATCAAAGAGAATAGACTAGGCTAGTCTATCCCATACCCATTCCCATCAGATTGGTATCAGAGCCAGGTTAAAGATTTGGTGGACTGTGCATGTCTCTATATTCTGGTGAATCAGTAGGGGAGAACATAATGGTCACTAATGCAGAGCTGGCTAGGGAGGTAGAAGAGTAGAAGGAGAAAAATAGACTCCTTGAAGAAGCTATGAGTGAGATAAGGGACAAGTCGCAAGAAGTGGTTGATCAGAGGGCACATGGACTCTGGGGTGAGGACAGCAAGGATAAAGGCAAGCAAACTATTGATATAGATGACATTATACCTGAACTAGACCCCTTGATCAATGAAGAACCTTTTGTAAAGGCCATCAAGGCTTTGAATACAAAAGCTTTTGATGGATTGCCACAATTCAGTGAAAGGATGGATATTGACACCGTCATGGAATGGATTGAGGGTATGGAGAACCATTTTGAGTGTGAGGGTGTAACAAAAGCCCAAAAGGTTAAGGTTTCCAAATCTAGACTAAGGGGAGCAGCCTTGACATGGTGGAAATACTTGCAAGAGGAGAGGATTAGCATGGGGAAGCTACCTATTGCAAATTGGAAGGCCATGGTGAGTAAGATCAAAGAGAACTACTTGCCAGAGGACTATGAAGTCCAACTTCCTAAGAAGAGACAAAGATTAAAGCAGAAGGATCTTGATGTGGCCTCCTACATAGAGGAGTTTCCAAAGCTTTGACTTAGATCCAAAGTCCAAGAAGAAGAATCCATCAAGGTGGCTAGGTATCTAAGTGGTCTAAAGTGGAGCATCCAAGAGGAGATAAGCCTATGGAATCCTACCACTGTCCAAAAGTGTCATCAAATTGCTGCTAAGGTAGAAGAGAGGAACAAAAGGAAGGGTGACTCCAACAACAGGGGTAGAGGCAGAGGTAGAGATCAAATGAATCACCGAGGTGGTTACCAAAGCAAGACAAGTGAACAAAGGAATCAAGGAGAGTCCAAGTTGAATGAGCACAACAGTGAGACCACTCTTAGAGGAGGTCATTCTTGAGGTAGAGGTACACAAGGGGGCCTAAATAGGGGCAGAGGTACTGGTAGGAGCAGTTCCTACTTTGCAACCATGAAATGCTACAATTGTGGTCAATTGGGACACCCGGCCTATAGATGCCCTGACAAGCCTACATCATCAAATAATGGAAAAAGGGTTGCTTATGCCCATGAAGAAACATCAAGCAACAAGACATCTGAGGTGGACCATGTTGAATCAGAGATTGGAGAAAATCTGATGTTCAATAGAGTCTTGATAAGATAGCCAGTTAAGGGTGAACCTAAGCATAGGAGAGCATTGTTTAGGGTGAGATGCAAGATCCTTGGTAAAGTTTGCAAGGTGATAGTTGATTTAGGGTCAAATGATAAAATCATATCAGATGAGGCAGCCAAGAAGTTAAAACTCACAAGGATACCCCACACTAGCCCTTACAAGGTGACATGGTTGAATCAAGAGCAGAGTGTGCTTGTCAATGAACAGACGGGTAGAGTTCTCTATTGGAGGATACAAGGATAAGATCCTTTGTGATGTGTTACCCATGGATGCCTATCATCTACTACTAGGTAGACCATGGCAATTTGATAGGAAGGTGATCTATGATGGAGAGGAGAACTCCATATCCTTCAAGAAGGATAGCAAAACTTTAAGATTCAGTCTCTGACAGAGGATGATGAAGGAACCTCAAGGACACCTAGTGTCTTACTTAACATTGGTAAAGAGTTCTTACACTTGCTGCATGAAAAGGAGACAGTGGGATGTGCCATCTTTGTGAAGCCAAAGGAGGAGGAAGACAACTTGCAAATGGAGGTACCCAAGGAGGTGAAGCAAATGTTGCAAGAGTAAAAGGACATAGTGAGTGATGGAGCACCTGCAACACTTCCACCAAGAAGGCCCATAAGCCATCAAATAGACTTTGTTCCCGATGCATCCCTACCCAATAAAGCTGCATATAAGCTCACACCTGATCAAAACAAGGAGGTGGCAAGGCAAGTGCAGGAGTTGCTAGATCAAGTACTGATCAAGAAGAGCATCAGCCCATGTGTAGTCCCGGTAGTGCTAGCATCAAAGAAGGGAGGGAAGTGGAGACTTTGCACTGATTCAAGGCAATCAATAGGATCACCATAAGGTACAGATTTCCTATTCCTAGGATAGAGGATCTGATGGACTGTTTAGGTGGTGCCATGTATTTTACTAAGCTAGACCTTAAGAGTGGTTATCATCAGATTAGGATCAAGGAGGGGGATGAGTGGAAGACCACTTTTAATACCACAGAAGGGTTGTATGAATGGCTTGTGATGCCATTTTGACTCACCAATGCCCCAAGAACCTTCATGAGGTTGATGAATGAGGTGTTAAAGGACTTCACAGGTAGGTTTGTGGTGGTGTACTTAGATGACATACTCATCTATAGTAGAACCAAAGAGGAGCACCTAGAACATCTGAGGTTAGTCCTAGAGAGGTTGCATGAAGAGAAGTTGGAAATAAACTTAGAGAAGTGTGACTTTTTGAAGCAAGAGTTGGTCTACTTGGGATTTGTGGTGTCTAAGGGAACCTTGAAGATGGATCCAAGCAAAGTGGAGGCAATCTTGAATTGGCTTGCCCCTAAAACAAGGACTGAAGTTAGGAGTTTCCATGGTTTAGCCCAATTCTATAGAAAGTTTGTGAGGAACTTCAATGGCATATGTGCACCAGTACTTGACACCATAAAAGGAGGCCTAAAAACCAAATTCAAGTGGACTGAACAGGCTGATAAAGCATTCCAATTATTGAAGCAAGAAGTAGCCACAAAACCCATCCTACTCTTACCTACTTTTGACAAGCTATTTACATTGGAATGTGATGCAAGTGGCATTGTAGTAGGGGGTGTATTGAGTCAAGAGGGAAGGCCTATGGCATTTTTCAGTGAGAAGCTTAATGAAGCAAAGAAGAAGTACTCAACCTATGACCTAGAGTTGTATGCACTAGTTCAGTCTCTCAAAAAGTGGAGGCATTACCTACTCCCAAAGGAATTTGTGGTGTTCACAGATAACCAGGCTTTGAGTTACATTAACACTCAAGAGAAGCTTAGCAATAGACATTTGGAATGGATGGAATACCTCCAATCCTTTACTTTTACCATCAAGCATAAAAAGGGACAACTCAACAAGGTGGCAAATGCTTTAAGCAGGAAGTTGTTGACTGTCCAAGAGTTCCAATTGCAGAGCATAGGAATAGAAGGTTTCAAGGACCTCTATGAAGTAGATGAAGACTTCTCATCAGCCTACAAGGTCTGCAAGGACTTTGAGAATCATTTTCATGGTGAGTATACATAATACACTCTTCAAAGTGGCCTCTTGTTCAAAGGTAATCAGTTATGTGTGCCTAGAGGATCCATGAGAGAAAATCTCATACAAGAGAAACACAATGGTAGTCTAAGTGGACACTTTGGGATCAATAAAACCTTGGATCTAGTACAGAGGTACTACTATTGGCCTAAGTTGCCATGAGATGTGAGATGATATGTGGAGCAGTGTGGTGTGTGTCAAAGAGCCAAAGGAGGGTCAAGTAATGTAGGCCTCTATCAACCATTACCGGTCCCAAATAGGCCTTGGGAGTGTGTGAGCATGGACTCCCCAAGACAGAGACAAGTATGGATAGCATCTATGTGGTAGTAGACAGGTTTTCTAAGATAAGCCATTTCATTCCATGTAAAACTACTCATGATGCTAGCTATGTTGCACATCTCTTCTTTAAGGAGATTGTAAGGATTCATGGACTCCCACTAAGTATTGTTTCAGATAGGGACAACAAGTTCATGGGCCATTTTTGGCAAACCTTATGTAAAAGACTAGGGACCAATTTATCATTTAACTCAGCTTACCATCCACAAACTGATGGTCAAATTGAAGTCATTAATAGGGTGTTAAGCAACTTGTTGAGGTGTCTAACCAAGGAGTATGGGCAGACATGGGATCTAGTCATTCCACAAGCGGAGTATGCCGACAATGACAGTGTAAATAGGACCACTGGAAGGAGTCCTTTTGAGGTTGTCTATGGCAGACATCCAAGGGCAGTGTGTGAACTAAGAGAACTTGGTTTCATGGAGATGAAGAGTGGCCAAGGAGAGGACTTCACTCAAACCATCAAGGAGGTCCAAGAAAAGGTCAAGAGAGCCATCCTAGAGTCTACTCAAAAACTAAAAGCTAAAGTGGATGAGAAAAGGAGAGAGGTTCAATTAAAAGTGGGTGACTATGTGATGGTCCATCCGGGCAAAGCTAGAATGCAAAGCGGCAAGCCTACTAAACTGCAAATGAAGAGGGTAGGACCTTATAGAATTCTATCCAAATATGGTGAAAACACCTACAAGGTGGATCTTCCTTCAGATTTGGCTATATCACCAGTCTTCAATGTTGCTGACCTGATACTATACAAGGGTGAAATAGCAGGACAAACTGAGAATCAAGCCAAGGTACTACAAGACTTGGATGTGAATGCTTTACCTCAAGTGAAGCAACCCATAGCAGAGGAGATCTTGGAGTCAAGGGTGAAAAATTTTACTAGACACCAGGTCTATATGGAACACTTGGTGAAGTGGGCAGGTCAACCTGAGTCTGAAGCCACTTGGGTTGAAGAGGGCAGGTTCAAGAAACTTGGTATTGACCCGACTCTCATTTCTCCCCTAGTTCCTTAAATTTTGTGTAGAGGGGGAGTATGGTGCAGGAGAACCCTTCTAAGTTCTTCCTCCTTTTGGTTTTTGTTGGTGTTTTGCTTCTTTGAGAAGCCATTGTAAATGTAATAAGAGCCATGAGCTCATTGGTGTTATTTAGGTCTTAGTTTAGGTCCTAGGTTCTCAAGTCTTGGTTGAGATTTCTTGTGGAGGAGAGGTTATGTGTGCCATTGATGAGTTTGGGATCCTTTTAGCATGGTGGTGTCCATAGGATAGCCCAATGTAGGCCTAGGAGTCAAGAAAAGCAACTTTGTAAAAGTTGCTCAAAAGTTGCAAAAAGTTGCATGACAACTTTTCAAAGTTGTCAAGCAACTTTTCCACCTAATAGGTCAAAAACCTTAGTTTATCATGGAGAACCCTAATTTTGGCACAAAAACTGAGGAAAGGATACTATATATAGTTACAAACCCTAAAATGATGGGTTGGATGTTAGTTTTTGTACGACCCAAGAAAAGAGACCTTGACTGTGACTATGATTTTGGTTGCTAGTCGGCACAAATGGAGCATCAGAGAGTGATAATGGATTATTTTGTAGAATAAATATGTTGAGAGATTTGTGTTGTGTTTACTCTTCCATTTTGAGCAATTAGCTTTAGTGTGTTGTGCAGGTTTTGAGTCTTTTGTAAATATTTTGTAAAACACTCTTTCACTGTCCAGTTTTGGACTATTTTATGTCAATGGGTTGACAACTCCTATCCCCATTGTGGAATCACCATGAAACCATGGGGAATAGGATTATAGACCCTGTACATTACCTTAGAGCAATCAGGGCCCTTGAAGATGTAGGGAAGCCATCCAAAGACCCACTCCTAGGCGAGACAGGATAGTGCCCGACTAGGAAGAGTTAAGGTTGCAGAGGCCCGTGAGAGCAAGGAATGTCAGAGGAGGATGCACCCTTTGGAGGAGTTGTAGAGGGGTGTGTGGAGAAGAATTGGTGAGAAGGAGGAGCTTCCACCAATCCAGACAAGGTGGTAGAAACACCAAATCATCACTGTGACCCTGGCAGGCCTAAAAACCCTCTTAAAAACCCTTAAAAACCACAAAATTCACCTAGGGCAGTGCACAGACACTTGGAGTCCCAAAACCTAGAAAATATTTGATTTTTTTCCAATTGAAAAATAGTCCTTTTGGGGAGTTTCACAAGTTGGGTCATCATTTGCAAGAGAGAGCCCTAAAAGTCCAGAATGGAGGCCTAATTGGGCTCATTCCTTGTAGCCCTATTTTGCAGGGAAGAAGGAAAATTTTGAGATCGGTAACAAATAGGAAGGCCCAAACCTCTTGGGGGCACATGAATGGATGGAAAAACATGTCAAAAACCTATCCTATCCTTGCTAGGACCTAAGTAGGTGTAGGACAAGCCAAACCCTTATGAGCCTAAATAAGGGCTCTTTTGAATCTCATGAGTAGGTGAGACCGTAGGAGAAGCATTGCAAGTTGTTGGTGGGTGATTTGGGCAAGGTCAGGGGATTCCACAAGCAAGGGAAGTCCTAGAGACCCTAGGGTGTGATTGAAACACTAGGTGATCCAAGGAAAGGATCAAAGAGCATAGACTAGGCTAGTCTATCCCATACCCATTCCCATCACTATTGTATCTTGAGGCTATCAATTTGAGGGGTACATGTGGTTGCGAAGAGACCACCCTCAGATGATGTTGGATAGAGAGTGGTAGGAGCCGATTTTATACTCCACCATGGATAGATATCACTAGATCAAGCATTGAGATAGGCATCATTGGATGGACACATCTACTTCTATGTGTGTGCTTTTGTTAGTGGTTTCATTTTTTTAGACAAAGGCAACTAATTAGTAGTATTAGGTATGATCCAAGTAGTGATTGATGTGGTTGATGCAGGATGACCCATGTCTTGGGGCACACTAGTTTTGAGTATCACATGAGGAAGGGTGGTACCATAAAGGGAACAAGGCAGTAGTCCTGACAATATAGAGAGAGTTGTATGTGGTACCCCTCATGGCTAGACATACAATCTCCTCCCATAGTAGAGAATCGAGTAGGGACATAGGGAGATCCAACTGTAGTACTAACGGATCTAGTAGGAGTACCCACTCATAATAGAGTGGACATTCCACAAGGTCTACTATGGGTTCCTCACAAGGGTCACAAGGATAGGGATGTATTAGAGCCTAGATGAGCCACCCTAGGAGTGGGATTTTTATACTATATGAGACATGCAAATTATTTTTTATGTACCATACACATTATATGATTTGTTGATTCATTGATTCATTGTATACCATGTAGTGATTCGACATCAGTGATATGATCCATTCTTTTAGACAATATGATTTACTGATGTACCTTATTCTTTGAGACATTAATGTACCATATGATGTACTTCAAACATTTGATGGACAATACATATATTTTGAATAAATTTTCACGTGCACACACACACATGATGGATCTTTGTTTGACACATTATGTGCATGGTACTTTTATGATTTTATGATGCATGTATGGATTATGACATCTATATGGATTATGATGTATGTATGGATGCATGTTATGTGATGGAATAACATGATTATGATGTAGGATGTAATGTCTATGTATGATGCTTATGATGACTATATGAGATGCAATAACTTATTTGTGATGCAAGATATGATGTATGATTATGTACATTGATGCCTATGATGTGATTGTGCCTATATATGATATGTGTTGACTGATTTGTGATGCAGGATGTGATGTGCATATGCATTAATGCTTGTGAATTATGATTATATCTATGACATAAATGTATGTGTAATGCTTTTTGTATACAATGAAAATAGAATGATAAACTATTGCAAAATCAACAAAGATCCAACCATATAAAACCCTAGTTCTACAATTAAGATCCACCATACACCAATGAAGAACCTAAAACATGCAAAATATCAAAAACATGAAATATTATAACATTCACATGCTTAGTATGGTTTGATCTCTATTGTTTCCTATCTCAATTGCTCTTGTTTGATATTATTGCTCTCAGATTTTGTATTATGCACAAGAGCTCAACAAAGAATAGATTATGGTTGTGTAGACGCTTGATTGCTTGATTGTATGAAGGTTGATTAGACCTATTGATTAGGGCTTGGAAAGGATGAAGGAGCCCTCTTATATGGAGAACACCTTAGAAATGGAGGGATAGGATTAAGAGGTGAAAGGATAAATGGTCAGCTAGGATTAAATGGTATGTATAGGAAATAATAAAATATGAAGGGGGTGGTTAAAGGCAAATTAAGAGATGAATGACAAGTGTCGTAGAGGGAAAAAGGTAATGAATCAATTAAATAAATAAAGATCTATTTACTTAATAGAAAAAGTGGGAATAATTAAATAAATAAAATATTTATTTAATTTAGGAAAGGATCATTTAAACAAATAAAAAGATTTGTTTAAATGGGGAAAGGCTAGAAAAGGATAAGTGAATTAATTAAATAAATAAAGATATATTTAATTAATAGAAGGCTTAGGATAAAATAATTAAATAAATAAAATATTTATTTAATTAGGCTAGGAAAATTTTAGGTGTCTACATTTTGCCCCTCTTTGAGACAATGCAGCTTGTTGCGTTGGCTCAAAGAAGATTAGATTAAGTGATACAACATCTACCCTAGGTAAGGAAGATGACATGTCCCCTCAGGAGATTAGGTGTTTTTTTTTGAAAAATTGCGAACAATCTCTTGAAAAGAAAGAAAGGCTAGAAGGGATAAGGATAAGATGACAGGTTTAGATGGGTGAAAACTAGACTAAAAAAGGATCAACGAGCAGGAAAAAGGCACCAAGAGGTGAGCACAACTAGTTAGGGTTCCACAACCTATATATAGAAGCCACAGGGAGAAACATCCTCATTTTCATCCATAGCATTTGAAAGATTAGATCGCAAAGCATCTAGAGAGATTAGGAGAGAAGACAACTATTGGAGAGGCATGACAGTCAGATTACACCGCTTTGATCGAATCTGACACTTTGAGCGGCCTGTAGACATGGGCGAGCTGGTATGTAGCTCAAAATTGTTTGTTGATTTTAAATTTAATTTTCATTTATTAGGCTAGAATGTCAGGTAGAGCAAAAATGCGGAAGTAGGTTTTTAGGTTTTAGGCGTGTATATGCTACGTTAGGGCGCATATGTAATGAAACACCACATATAGGAGAGGTATGTGTGTGCATAGGTTTGTAATCATGTATGTGTTGATAGAATCTGTGTATAGGATTGATGTTGTGTATATGTCTGCAATGTCATGTATAGGTCGAGCAGTGACGCGTATGTGTGTAAAATTGCGTATGTGCTAGATAAAACCATGTATGTGGAGTAATGACATGTATAGGCAATGCCTTATCGTGTATATGTCAAAATAAGAAAAATAAATAGTTTTATGTTAAACATATGTCATCAATTGGATAAAATGTCAAGATGATGAACTCAAACAGGTACCCCAACGAAGATAAGATAGGATTAATCAGCAATAATATGATAAACATATACAACCAATTGTATAAACTATCAAAGTGGTAAACTCTGATAGGTGGCCCTAGCGAGGTGTAGGATGCTAAGAAATTCTAGGATAAGCCGTCGGATTGATGAAATCCAGCGAGTGCTCTAGCAAGATAGGATTAAGATTAAGTGCAATGTGATAAACATATACACTAACAAAAATAGCGTCATGTGATAAACATAAGCACTATAGGGATAGACCTTGATGAGAAGCATCATGTGATAAACATAAATACCGCAAGACTATGATAAGATAAAATAAGAAACACCATGTGATAAACATAAGTACTACTAGGATTGATGCGATTGGTTTTCTATGATTGTAGGAGTATCTAGCTCCATTGGAGTCATGTGAGAGATTTTCTATGACACAAAGGTTACGACCAAATCTGAGTGATGATGACCATGCAACAATAGTAGCCATGGGATTGCAACATATCATGTTCATGCCCAAGATTCAGGCAAACACAGGGCTCTTGACTGCTCTTGCAGAGAGATGGCACTTTGAGACTTGCTCCTTTCATTTGCCAACTCGTGAGATGTCAGTCACTCTCGAGGATGTTTATAGGATTTTGAGGATACAAAATATACAGGATTTGGTCATATATGATTGATATGGGGATGTGGATGCTCTATGGTGAGTGTGCAGGGATCAAAATTTGGAGATTAGAGGAGGACACCTCAGTTGGGAGGTTATGTTCAAGAGTGGACATGTGCAGGAAATAATGACGGGTAGGATTATTAGCTGGTTCTTATGTCCTGACAAGATGACTTACGACTTGGATACTGGATGGGGTAGGGCTCTAGAGATGCTAATGACAGAGAGCACGAGGTTTGTATGGGGTCCCTATGTAGTTGCACACCTATATCATGAGTTACATTAGTTTTTATACCTCGATGATTGTGGCCTTGGATGTAGGGTTACTTTATTACAACTTTGGGCTTATGAGCACATAGCGGTGACCAAACCAGTTTGTTTTAGATTTAGAGGTCATGGGCAGGCCTAATTTCATTACTATTCTATGATCACTTCCCAGCCTTGGTTAGGTAAGGTAGAGTATTGGCATAGAGTTATAGATGACATTGACACTATTATATGGAGGCCATACTTGGACTGCGAGGTTTGGCCCGAGGATGATACAAAGCTGCCTATTTACTTTAAGACCAAATACTTGATAGGGTGGACACCTTATATCTTAGATACATATCTACTGGACCAGGTATCTAGACAGTTTGGCAGGATACAACAGATGTCAAGGGCTTCTGAAGATTTTGCTTGCATTGTGTGTGAGTAGGTACATTGGGGACTAGTTTTGTCATATGATGTTGTAGTTGCAGAGTTTCAATCACTTGTTCCTATGCCTTGGGATCTTTTGAGAGATGTGATGGATGTGGGTATGACACTCGATTATGAGCGTACTTCAAAGCACATCCATTCCTGCATCTTACAACACTAGGAGAGCTAGTAGCAGGGTTGGATGATGATGATGATGACAACAAGGATGGGGGACCTAGATGAAGGAGGTAGAGGAGAGGGGAGGCCAGGAGGGTGGTTTGAGAGAGGAGATGAGGAGTTGGAGGCAAGGAGGGGATGGAGGCTAAGGAGGAGATGGACAGGATATAGGTAGACCATCGAGATCACTTAGAGGGAGAGAAAGAAAGTCGACACAAGGTGCCATACAGGGACAGGGACAAATCCATGATGCTCCATAGTAGGAGAGGAGGGATGAGGAGAGGGAAGAGGCTATAGGTGGGGGTGATGAGAAGGTGAATGATTTGGCCTCTCTTAGAGAGCTAGCATAGGGACAAGCAAATGAAATTGAGGATCTAGAGAGGGAGGTGGTCTGATTGAGGAGACAACTTCAGGAGGCTAAAGATGAGAGAGATAGGGCCATCGAGCAGTACATAGTTGCTAAGGAGGCCATCAAGATAGCTAGGGCCACATAGTAGGGTGATTCGGGATCAAGTTATGCCTATTGTCTTAGGGCTAGATGAGAGATTAGTTATTGGAAGAACCTGTATGAGGCCGCAGTTCTATCACAACCCAAGGCAAGGAGCTATAGACAAGCTTCGCAGACCACTACCAGAGGGAGGGACAAACGAAGGGCTTCCAACAGTGGAGTGATGGGACCACCATCAGCAGGGTTAGTGGGAGGAGGACGATGAGATGATCTAGGGGTCGAGCCTTCGAGAGCTCAAATTCCATCGAGGCCTACCAAATCTGAGGGAGGCAGTTAATCATATCTCTCTCGAGTCCATTACTGTATCAGTTCATTTTGTTCAATGATGTAGACACCTTTTGGTGATTTTGTAGTCATACAATTTTTGGACATCATTGTATCATGACAAAATATTTTGAGATGATCTATTTTGGCGATAATTATATGCATGTGTTCCTATGTGATACATTTATGATATATGATTCTATATGTTTATGATGTCTATCATGATGATGCATTTTTTTATGATGTTCCTATGATGCTTATATGTCTATGATTAGGTGCATGTTACTTTTATATGCATATGCTATGCATGATGGTGTTCTACCATGAAATTATTTTATGTGATGTTTTTATATTATACATGTGATAATGCAAATGGACACTACATGAAATGCAAATATTTTTGGTGTGTCATTATACTTAGTCATGTGATTTCAGACTACACGGCCTTGGAAAAAGATGATGGACACAAGGGAAAAGGGGATGGAAGGTAGAATACATGGAGGTGAATGGGCTTCTTGTGCTATTATCGTCATTTATCTTATTATGGCAAATGTATTTTGACCATCCAGATATAGTTTCGACCTAGATAGTCACTGCATCATTTGCATGGAGATCAAACACTCACAAACAAGGAATGCCCCAGTTCACACTAGACCCATAATGTCCTCATATCCTTGGATGAGCCATAGTATTACTAAGAAATAATCCACAAATAATAAATAGGTGAACATACCCCATCCTCTCCTTTCTAGTCAAAGACATCTTGGAGATAAAATATATAGTCAGAGATATCCTAGAAAAGCTAAAAGACATGTCACCATAAAAGATAAAATCAAAAGAAAATCAAAGACTTGACACCAACATAAACTAAAATCTTCAAGTTATAAGTTTATCTTTCCACATATATTAACATATTTGATCTGGTCACAATGTTGTCATTCTAATAAAGGATAGATAATGTTGAAAAACCCTATTGTAGTCAAAGTCTGCAAAAAGATTGAGTTGTAGAAATCTCACTGCTATTTGTGTCTCATTTGAAACTGACTTATTCCATGAAACTGATACTTTATTGCAGAGAAAAGTGAACAATTTATTGTGGATCGACGATGCAAGTGATCATTTATTAAGGATTATGCATGAAAATAAGGAAGGAATGAAAAGATGATGCTCCTCAAAACATGTGATGCCAAGGTTCCACTTCCATCACTATGTTTAGGATATGCTCCTAGTTAAAGGTAGGACCTAATTTATTATGGGTGATGGAAAAGAGTGGAAAGGGTTTATTATGGATGGTGAACTAATATTAGGTAGATCAATAAGAAGCTATGATGGTAATGGGCAAGTTTATTATGGAATGATAAGTTGTGGGTGTGTGCAAAGTGAAAGGGTGAAACATAATTCTAAAGGAGGGAGGAGCAAAAGTCTCTACACGTGGCATCAGTAACTTGAATTTCACCATGGTACTTGCCCAGGGTACCACCTAAAGTAGTTTTCATTGTTGGGCGAATTTACTTCTCAATACTTTTTTCAAATTTTCAATTTTCTTGTTTCACAAGGCACCTGTTGGATAGGTTTTCACCAAAGTGACGATTTTTGATATTTTTGATATTTTTGATATTTTTAATTAGGATACTCTAAAAAGCTATGTATAAAACCCGTGAAGGTGCATGCTATTGATAGGATCATCCAATGGTTCTCCCTCTAGAATTGATAACTGATATGCACCTGATCTATAGACTGTTGTGATGACATAAGGCCCAAGCCAATTTGGTTCAAACTTGCCCCTTTTCTATCTATCTTGCTGATTTTTTGGGGTTTTCTCTTAGGACCAAGTCACCCACCTGAAATATTCAAGGTTTTATGTTGTGATTGTAACTGTAACTCATACATTGTTGATATGCTTTGAGATGATTGAATGCAGTTTGTGATGCTCATCTAACAATTCTAAATCTCGCAAATGGAAGACCCTGTAGTCTTCATCACTGATAAGATCACGTATGGAGACCTGTAAAGATGGTATTTCAACTTTAATGGGAAAGATGGCTTCAAAACCATAGACAAGTGAATAGGGAGTAGCTCCAGTAGGTGTGCAGACACTTGTGCAATAGGCCCACAGTGCGGGATTAAGTTGGATATGCCAGTTGCAACCAACAACATTGACTGTCTTTTTAAGGTATCTAAGAATAGTTTTGTTAGATGTCCCAGCTTGACATTACCTTGTGGAAAAGTGGTGATTGATATGGAATTGGTCACAAATCTCATGAACATCTTGATTCTTGAAGAGACACCTATAGACGTATAAAAATGACCGTATTCCTAAATGAATATTTAATGTTCATTTTATTCTCATTCCTCCATTTAGTTAAATTTAATTTAACTAAATCACCCATATTCTTCTATTCAATTAAATAAATTATTCAATTTATTTAGTTAAATTCACTAAAGCCCTTTACATCATTTAATTAAATAAATCATTTTATTTAATTAAATCCCTTCTTCTTACTTTTAATAAAATTTACATTTAATTAATAGTTTATCCCAAAATTGAATAAATCTAATTTATTCAATTTCCCAAATTGCATCCAAATTGAAATAAAGCAATTTATTTTAATTAATTCTATTTCCCCTCACCCACTTGCATTTTCCTACATCTCCCACTTGCATCCTAAACCCTATTCCTAATTTCTTATAGAATCCATCTAATCCTAATCAATTAACCCAAACCCATCCATTATCCCTTTCCCTAAATTTGAGGAGATCACTTCTCAAATTTAGGGTAAAGTCTTCAAAAGGCATTAAATGCTTTATCCATTCAACAAGCTAACTTGTTGAATACCCCCAAATTTGGAAGGACTCTTATAAATTTATCCCCAAAGTCTTCAAACCATTAATGGTTAACTAACCCTTAGTGGCATGGTTAGAGACTTTTGACTAACTCAACCCACTTCTAACCTAGGGGTCTCATCAAGCATTCATTTCTTTGACCATAGTTATCTCTTTAACCTTTGCACAAGAGTTTACCCCCTGGATAAAAGCTTTATCCATTGGATAACCCTAACCTAACCTTAACCCTTACCTCCTAAGGTAACCATAAGGTCTTCTCAAGCATTTAATGCTTCTTTCATCTCCTCTCAACCAGTGTTATGTTGACAATTGTCACCATTTCATTGGTGAAAATTATAAACATGGATTGATAACTTTCAATCTCGACCCTTGATTAACTCCTTCAATCTTGACCATCCATTGCCCTATTTTCACTATAAAAAGAGCTCTCATTCCTCCATTTTAAGGATCCATACAAGCTTTTAGTATCTCATTTATGCTCAAATTTATCAATACATCTAGCTTCTCTTTGTAATAGGAATTAATCTAATAAGCACTTTAGACTATTTCCTTTATCATTAGCTTAAATCATGAACTAGTATATCATGTTAGGATAGTATTGCTACTAATCTTGTCATCTTATAATCTAGTTTATTGCATTTGTAGAATCATGCATAGATAGGATGCATTTCATAATTAGATCAATCATAAGCATCCCTCATTCTTGCATTCGTCATCCCTAAGCCACTTTGCTCAGTGATCTGAGAGAAAAGGCATTGTCTTGAGGGACCTTGTGAGATAGAGAACTATGGAACCAACCTTGGGAAGTTGAGTCATTCTTCATGACTCCATAACTTGCACCAAGAAGTCTCGTGGGTGTGTGAACAAGCCTCTTTGAGACTGCATTTTCACATTTCAAGTTTCATTGACCCGCTTTTCCCGCACACAACACCCATTGTCTGTGGCAATGGAAAGGAGAACATCATATTGGCAAATGATATAATTGAGGATACAAGTTGAAATCTGCTTACTAATGAATTGGGTGAGAGGGACGACCTCAATCACTTTGTGAAATACTTCATGGATACGATAACAAATTTATTGTCATTGGAAGATGGAGGGTGAATCTTTTGCATGAGATCGAGTTTCCACTAACAAAAGGGCCATGGAGTAGTGACTAGTTTAAGTTCATGTGCTGGTGCATGAATTAGGTCTCCATGAATTAGACACTTCTTTCATTTCCTGACAAGATAGTATGAGTCCTTATCCATTGTAAGCGAATAATAATTGGGCCTCATAAGCTTCTTAGCTAAGGTTAGACCACTAGAGTGAACCCCACATATACCTTTGTGGAATTCACACAATTCCATTCTAGCTTTGTCACTTTCTAAACATCTAAGAAGAGTACCATCAAGACCCTATCAGTAAAATATATTGGCTATGATTATGTAATAGGAGGATTGGCAAATAAAGGTACGATGTTGTGTTATCCTTGTTTTTGTTTTAAGAGAAAACAAGGTAATCCCCTACAAATTTTTCTCAAATTTGTCCTCGTTTCTCTAAGTTTTGGTGTTTGAGGCATTTTTGTTGCCTCCCTTGTCCTTGAATACTTGGTATTCAATCTTGAAATATCATCTTATCAGTTAAAATTCAAAATTTAACTTAAAAAAGATGATTTTCCTGTTCTGGTGCAATTTCGGGTTTTAAAATCCGACTGTACACCACTTTGAGTCCTTAGGTGAAAAATCATATTTTAAACCCGAAATTGCACTTGGTAGTCCTTTTTAGATGTAATTCGGAGTTGTAAGTCCGATTTACACCTCTTATGGCATGTTGGTGCAAATCGGACTTGCAAGTCTAAATTACACCATTATGAATCACTTGTTTGCAATTAATGTTTTAAGAGTCCGACTCTTTTGGGGTTTCTTTCTTCCCTTTATTATCGATTATTTCTTTCTTTCTTTTCATTTTTATGTGGTTATTTGCAAGGCACTGGAGCTCTTTTGGCTTGAGATCGAATTCATCTTTCTCGCGGTATGTATTTTTTCGCTTTACCCTCATGTTTTTCTTTCAGTGAGTCTTTAATTTATCATTGTCAAATTTGAACACGGACAACATACATCAAAGTTTTTACTTTGATGTGCATATTGTTAATATTCAAACTTGTGTTATCATTTTTTTTAATCGATTTGGTTTTATTAAACCCTAGTATTCAATGTGAGTCGGGGATGAAAACTCGACACACACTGAAGACTTGGCTTCAATGTGTGTCGGGCTCTCACCCAAACCACATCATTGTTTCATCTTATAACTTTTTGATACCTTCCAAAATGGTGTATGACTGGGTCATGACCCCGCAATGCACCAAAGTTTGTTCTCTGCAATGTGCATATCGGGGCCACGACTCCATCATACACATTGTTCGTGTTGCCCTAGGTATAAGGCGGGATGGTGACCCCACCATGCACTAGAGCATTGCTCTTTGGTGCACATCAGGGCCATGATCCCAGCTTACACCTCACACTATTTTTTCTATGTTTCCCCCGGTGCATGTCAGAGTTGTACCTCCAACTTGCACCAAATCAATCTTTTTAAGTGTGAATCGGGGATACAACCTCGACTAGCACTTCATGCAGCTTTGAGTTTTGTACATGGTGTATATCGAGTTTCTATCCTTGATATGCACCTTGGTAGTTGTTTCCCAAATGCATATAGAGGATAGAAACCCGATATGCATCTCTTTGATTAATGGTTTTACCTAAGTGTATATCGGACTTCTAGTCCGATATGCACCTCCTTTATAACTATTTTTCATATAAGTGCAAATCAGACTTATAAGTCCGATATGCACTATTTTTTTTTCACTAATGTTAAGTGCTAATAAGACTTATAAGTCCGATTTTCACTTGATACACACACAAATTGAGGATTTTTAACCAATTTGTGATCGATTGGAGGTTTTTGTTCTACCAAAATGGGATTCTTATATCCATGTAAGAAGGATAATTGATTCAAATATGGTGATGATATTTTTCAATGTTGCAGTGTAATTATTTTGAAATGACAAAGCCGTCACCAAGCAAAAGAACAATGAAGTTCAAAAAGAAAGAGCTTCATCCAATTTTTCCTCTTTCTGTATCATCTAATATCAACAACATAAGAGATACGAAAATTGGGCATTTAGTTCTGGAGGATTTCATGAAAAAGAGTCAGAGATCCACCAATGTCCTACAAGATGGAGCCCTCCATTAACAATGGAATTAATTTGGTCGTGACATTCCCTATGTCAGTGCAAAATCCTAAATTTGTGTTAGCCCTAGATATTAGGTATGATCCTGCAACTAGATCAATGAAAGATGCAGAAGGGAAAAAGACCCTCATCAAGCTCGATGATGACTTCTTTGATACAATTTCCAAGTGCCTACATATATATCAATATACTAACATTTCTATGCAATCAACAGTGACTTATTATGACAATAATTCAGATAAGTGCAGGAGAAACATTAATGAAAATTGGTTGAAGACTCTTAGGCTTACCATTTCAAGGGGGCTTGAAACTCTTCCTCAGAGTGATTTCATTGAGGAGGTCAATGATCTAATTAATCTTTTGAGTAGAGTAAAAGGACACCCAACTTCTAACACTTACAATAAGTGGATGTATTAATACATTCACATCATTAGGAAAAATAAGAAGCAAATTTACTGGGGCAAGCAGATTGCAGATGCATTGTGTGAGAAATTGACCAAAGTTCCTACCACCTTGAAGTTCTAAACAACTTTGTATCTTGTCTATGCAGCCACCTCAATGAGGCATTTTCCAAGATTATCAACCACAGGTGACATGAGCCATATTCTTATTTATCAGTACTTTACATAGTTGACTCTCAAGGAGAGTTTACATCATTTCAGGAGAGTCAATGATGCTTTCTTTGCCCATTACATGTGTCTATTTGATAAGGACTTTCAGAAGAAGAGAGTGTCAGAATAGGACTGGAATGTGGTAAGTCAATATAGTTGTATCTTTTTATAGTTTCCTACATTCACAAATCTTGGGATTGGATGCTTCAATGGACAGTTTTTCATGCTTCCAAGGTATCCACCAGACAAGATTATCCTCATGGAGATGGCTCGTCAGATGATATAAATACATGAGCATTAGTCTGGTGCTCACAAGACTGGTCTTAAGTTCTCCATCACCATTGGGAGATACTCTATTAATTCTATCTACAAGGCCCAAGCCATGGAAGATGAAATGAGGAGGGTTACAATGAAATTATTCAAAGCCAAAAATCATTTTGATTACAGGGGCATGAAGAACAAAATCAAGAAAAGCTACACTCATGTTCATTGGATTGAAGATATGTGGATTGATTGTAGGATTGAGGAGGATACCAGGAAGCTTGACTACTGTCGCCTAGTAGTCGAACAAATTCATAATCTAAACCTTACAGATATCCCTAAAAACCTTAAAGATGATGGTGATATCTTGGACCACAGGTATGAGAAGAACAAATTTGTCGGATCACCTTTACCTCTTATCCAATGGTCTCAGAAAGAGAATACCTCAATAAGGGCTAGGTTCCATAATATCCTCACCAATACGAATGTTTGGTTAGCCCAACATGGTATCCAATTGAAACCTTTCCAAACAAAATCTGACAGTGATATCATAGGGCTTGTGGTAAGGACTTAAAAAATGAGAATGAAGAATAGAGAATATTATATGGCTCCAAAGGCCCCCAAGTTCAAATTCACAGTGGGTAAAGGTAAGAATCAAGGGGAGTCATTTACTCAAGAGACTCAATTTGATGATGAAGTTGATGAGGGAGATAATGAAGAATTACAAGAAGAATAAGATGAACCTAAAAAGGAACAGGAACATGAAAAGGAAGATTTAATGAGGAGGGATTCCCTAAAATCCCAAGTATTTCCCACTCCCAAGAGACACATGAAGGTATTTCTCATGCATCATGCCATGCTACAGGTACTACTTCAGTTTCAGTTTTTGACACTATTCCTTTGGATTCCATTGTCTTTTTCATCCCAAGCTCTTGAAATCCATGTTATTCCTTCCACAACCACTAGTGAGTCTACTCTTGACACACCTCATGACAACCTTGATAGTGTTTTCCTTCTTAATATGTCTGAGGTTACTTCTTCCATGTTGGAATATTTTGATAATTTTATGATAAAAACCCAAGTTCTCCCTAGGGTTTCTATTGCTCAAAATCCACTCACCATTGTTACCTTCACTTCACCCATTATTACTACAAGTATTCAGTCTCATGAATTGGCATCAAAAGTGTTGACTGCAAGAGTAGAGGATGGTACATTTCTGCCACCTTGGCTAATGACCAACACTCCCAAGAGGAAGAAGCAATACATCTCTCTAGATGACTTCGACTTCATTCAATTGATTTATACTAAGCCCAAAGGTACCAAGAAGGCCAAGACTCTGTCTAGGGTAAAGGTGGATAAATCAAAGAACAAGTATGTTGAAATGGAAATTCCTCCTCCAGACACAAATTTGGATAAAGTGTAGCCCTCTGACTATGTTATTAATAGAATTAACCCTGGAAAACAAACACATGAAGGTATAGTGGAGGATGATCAAACATTTTTCTAGCATCTTGTGACAATGTTTAATGAAGAAAAGGTCAAGAAAGACAAGTTGAAGAAATAGGTAAATCAATTCACAAGTTTTTTTATCAAGATAACTAAATCATTAGAGATAGTTGAGCCTGCCACTTCTTCAGTGGATGAGCAAATCATCAAACAAGATGAACATGCCAATTCTCATGGGAGAATAATTGGCAAATGGATGGATAGGTTGCTGAGCCAAGGAAGTCAACTCGTATATTCAACAATCGCTCTAATGAATAATCTGGAGGAGGTAAAGGTTGAGATTGATAAAACTTTGGATATGTCCTCAAAAGAACTGGAGACATATGAGAAGGAATTCAACTCTTGGATGAAGTTAGAAGATTTCTAATTGGATGTTTTAGTTGACAATGGAGTACTTTCTTCAATAAATATGTATATTGAACAAAGGGAGGTACTAGAACATCAAATGAATGTTCTAGAGGCACTTATCAAGGATAAGAGAAAAGCTCAGAAGGAGTGCAATGAAAAAGGAAAATACATCATTGAGAAGATATCAACGCTTCCTTGCACCTTCCTCGATGAGAATCAAAAACCTCTTCATGAAGATGTCATCATCAAATAATTTAGTCTATTTATTGGTGAAGAGGTTGACAAATAGGAGTTCTCATTATCTTCAATTGATAAGTTGATAGATATGCAAGTTAATCTAGATGATCTAGCCTCTCTTTTGAAAATGCACAAGAAATATTTCAGAAGCCTCAAAGACTCTATTACCCAGGCCAAGGTTATCACAAATCACACCAAAGGGCTAGATGGAGAATAGATTAAAGTGGTTCTATAGAATTTCGAGGAGTTTATGAAACAAGATAAAAATGGAGTGTCTGGTGACACTTAGTACTTTCTATACTTTAGAAGTTGTAGATGCATTTTTGTAATAAGAATTTGACACCTCAAGTGTCATTTTATATCTAAGGTTTTGCACCTAGGCAATGCATGAGTTTTAAGTCAAATAGGACTCTTCTTTGATTTAGTCATATATTTTACTAGATGTCCTCAATGCACCTCACTTTTATATATGAGATTGCTTATTGTAATTTTAATCTTTGATTCATAAGCAAGAAAACTTTGTTGAAGTGAAGAACGAAAGCAAAACTCTATGTTCCTATTGTTATTTTGCAACCTTATTCAAATAAGAAGATACCTTTGGCAATCAAACTTTGTGTTGGCTTCATTGCATTCTTGGTAGGAGTATTCTTATCAAATATTATTTAGCTTAAGTAAAGGCTTTGTGGAAAGATACTGTTAAAGAGTAGAAACAATTGTTGGTTTGTGAACTTTGTGTCATATTTTTGCTCTTGTTAATAGATGTAGGAATTGGTAAATGTGATATGATTTTGAAGACTTTGAGCTTCATATTGATACTTTCAAGATTGAAATTAGCCGAATTATACTAAGATAGAATTTCAAAGACTTTGAGCTTTGTTTTGTCATATTTGTAAGAGGATTATGATTTGAAGACTTTGAGCTCCTTTTCATTATTTTTGAAAAATATTATTAAAAGTTTTAATGAGGAATTAAGCTAAATACTTCGTGCTTTACTTTGATTTTCTTAGTTAACACTTTGGGTTACAAAATTTAAATGAAGAAAGGTTGATAGGATAGTAGTGATTTTAAGAATTTGAACTTAAACACTCTTTCCCATCCCAGAGAAGCAACAGAGGATTTTAGGCCTTTATAGAAATTTTGCTTCTTTACTTATTTATATTATGATTATTCATACATTTTGAGTTAATTTGTAACATTGAAATTGTAAGAATTATTGTTGCTCTATATTGTAAATTATTTCTTGAAGAAAGAGGAGAGAATAATATCTATTCTAAAAAAGAGAATAGGATGATGCACCACCCAAGTTTAGATTAGAAATCGAAAGTTCTATCTTGTTATAGAAAGGTAGAGTAGTAAGTTAAAGGGGGAGTCTTCCCTTGGAAATTAGGAGAGATTCAATCTCACACACTATAGTTGAAACCACAATTTTGTAAACTTATCTAGTTTGCAAAATTTTCAACCAACACATTGTTTATTAGAAAGATTAGGTGGAAGGGTGTTATCGCAGAGGTAGGTGAAAATTTTGTCATACCAAGGGGAATCGGGACCAACAACACATCTTAGTTCAGATGGAGTGATCTCATATGCAGTGACCAACATATTATCCACTAAGAACTCATAGCGGGTTTCATTCCACGATATGTCAATTAAGGAAGAAATGGTAGCCATAGCATCTACAACTCGATTGTTCTCTCTTGGTATTTTCTCAAAGACTATTCGCGTGAAGTATTTCTTGAAGCCATCCACCATTTTCTTGTAAGGCATTAGATTTTCATCTTTTATTTGATAATCATAATTTTTTTGATGAATCACAAGTTGAGAGTCCCCCAAAACATGAAGTTGTTAGATCTTCCACTGAATTGCAATCCGTACACCTATTGCCAATGCATCATATTCTACAATATTGTTCGTGCAAGGAAATGATAATCAATATGATTTAGCAATAGAATCCCCTTGAGGTGTGATGAAGAGTATGCTTGCTCTTGCTCCATGTTGTGTATATGAACCATCAAAGTATAATTTGCCAAAGCCTATATTTTGTCACTATAAAGATGGATTCATCTAAAAATTTTGATATAAGAGGAGAATCGTCGATCATTGGTGCATCTACAAGCTGGTCTGTGATGACTTGTCATTTGATAGCTTTTTTGTCCACATATTCAATACCAAATTTTCTTAACATCATGACCCACTAGTCGGTCTACTTGTGAGAGTTGCTTTGTTGAGTAGATATTTTAGTGGGTTAATTCTTGCTAGAAGCTTTGTTTTGTGAGTTAGCATGTAATGACACAATTTTTGCGATGCAAAAACTATGACAAGACACCCATGCTCAATTGAAGTATAATTAAGCTCATATCCAACCAATGTGTGATGAATATAGTAGATAGCTCTTACTTTTCCTTCATGATCATGTTGTGCCAAGAGTGCCCCCAGCTCTATTGTTGTTGTTGATATGTAGCTCGTAATAATGGCTTTCCTTGAATTGGTGGCGTAAGAACTAGTGGATTCAGGAGATAGTCTTTGAAGATTTGGAAAGCCTGTTGACATTTGTCATCCCAATTAAACTTGATGTTGTTGTCAACTAGATGTTGAAATGGATGACACTTATCTTCAAGTTGTGCCATGGATTTGTGGATCGACTGAATTCTTCCTTGCAATGACCTTAGTTGACTAATATTCTTCGGAGGATGCATCTCTAAAATAGCTTTGGCTTTTGTTGGATCTGCTTCAATACCTCATTGTGAGACAATGTATCCTAGGAGTTTCCCAGAGGTCACTCCAAAGACATACTTCTTAGGATTCAATCTAACTTTGTACTTTTCCAAGCAATCAAAAACCACTTATAGGATATCCTAATGCTCTTCCCTTGTAATTGATTTGCCCAAAATATCATCTACATAGTCTTCCATAGTAACATGCATGAGAATGTGAAAGATTATTGTCATGGCTCTCTGATATGTGACATCTAAATTCTTTAATCCAAAGGGCATGATGTTCCAACAAAAAGTATCCCAAGAACATGTGAATGTTGTCTTGTGTTGTGTAATACCCCTACCCTAATCACCCTTTTTGACCTCGTTGACCATGGTTGACTTTTTAGTGGCTTACGTGGATGGTTGATTCATTATGATTGTGATGTTTTATTCTGGTATTATGCTTTGGAGTGTGTTTTGGTGAATATGTTTATTCATTATTGCTTATTGAGGAGTAGATGTTGGCTAGACAATATTTCTTTGAATAAGTAGTTGTTAACTCTGCTTATGCATTGTGTTTTATAAATGATGAAATGTTAATTCTATTTATGTGTTACTAACAATGGACTAACACATTTACTTCTTGTGTAAGTTGCACTATTAATATGTCGTCATGTATGTGTGAAAAGTGTATGGGGTGCGAGGAGATGATTTCCCATCACTCACTTCAGTGAGACACAAAAAGTCATGATTCTCCTTTGTAGGTGTGTTTATCGTGTTTGTATATATATGTATGCGTGGTTCGGTGATGTTGGAATTGCAAGTACAAGGTATCGACTCCACCTGGATCCACAGGTCTGAGCATACCTAATTGCCCTGATGGAAGTGGAGGAGATGGTTTTAAGGTCCTAAATGTCACCTATTTGCTCGTTTGTGAGCGTCGTCAGTCATTTGTCAACCCTGTCGGATAGCCAAGTAGGCCACTTTTCCGACGTTGGTATGTGGGTCATTTCTTTATTTTGTTTAAGTTGAGTTTTGCGTGTTATTCGTTTTGTGGCTTTATTTATTCTTCTAGTATTGTTTTATGTGAATTGCATTTATAAATTAAATAGGGATAAATTATTATGGGTACCTTTTTATGGTTAAATTAATAAAGCAAGCATGCTAGGTCGATTGATTTAAATTATTGTTTAAATTTTTTCATATAGTGGGTTGATTTTTACGCCTTGTGTATTTATAAAAAGTCATTTTTACTTTAAAAAAAAGAAGATTAAATAGCATGTTGAATTTGGTGTGTGAGAGGGAATTTTATTTTAAATAAAAAAATGTAAATGTTTTAAAAAAATAGATTTTCAAATTTTCATGAAAAGGGAATTTGTGCCCCAAAAGAGATTTTTTGGGGGAAAATTCTTTATTATTGATTTTTTTTTTCAAAAGTGCTCTCTCTCTCTCTCTCTCTCTCTTTTTGGAAAAAATTCTTTGCTCTCCGAGGGTTATGGAGGTTTTTGCTGGAAGCTCTAATGCTGGGAGGATTGGATGCTCTTCTCAAATTTCT